>NC_079219.1:50503681-50803681 GCF_029633865.1 Lampris incognitus
TTACAAATAAATCATGACAATAGACAAATACCCCCCCCACCCCCAAATTGGATCGTTAGCGATCACGTGTTTTTGAATGTTGAATCGAACCTCCGTTAGCTATCACGTGTTTTTGACATTTTTGTACATTGCACCTCTCCCTTCCCCACTGGACAATGTGCACGTGATGAGGCAATAGATGGTATGTCCTTTCCTCGAGTAGTTTTATTGACAGCTGATGATTGCTTATGGCATGAAACAGGCTTGTACTGTCTCATAGAGAATAGAGAATTTACTTGACTAACTGGATTATATATACTTAGCACAAAAAGTAAGGAAATTTGTGTTTGGTAGATTATTTCTTTGTTGTAACAATGCTTCTTGGCAATAAATCTTATGCAGTTGGAAAGCCTGTTTATTTCCCTTTTAAATGGCGCCACATTTGTAAGGAACATCCATTTGTGGGATGAGCAGCAGAGCTGAGTATGTGGGTTGTGCCCATGAAAAATTTGCCAAATCTTCTCTGCCAATGCCAAACAGCTTATTTTGCTGTTGCTATTGACTCTTGTTTTGCCCAGGTGCTGACAATCAGGTGCCTGATATAAGATTTATTGCCAAGAAGCATTGTTACAACAAAGAAATAATCTACCAAACACAAATTTCCTTACTTTTTGTGCTAAGTTTATATATATATATATATATATATATATATATATATATATATATATATATATATATATATATATATATATATATATATATGTGTGTGAATTCAAACCTGGGTTGCTGTAATCAGACCTGAACCAAACCACCTGGACATGGCATATTTTAAAATATTTTCCAAATAAAATCAAATCTCTATGTGCAGCTCTAGATCTTTGAAAACTGGAAGTGATGAAATTCTATGTCGTTTTTTTCCCTGCTGCTGGCCCTGCCAGTATTCTGCCATAAGAATCTGAATCCCTCTCATTTGTGTCTTGCAGCCGTGAGTCACCTGTGGACTGCACTGTGACCAAACGTTCCCGGCACATGAGCAACGACGGCTCCCAGATGGCCTACCAGACCTCGTACCCGGAGCCGCGTGCCAGTCCGCAGACCATCACCCCACCCAACAGTGTCACTGAGGAGAAGAGGGTCATTGTGCCCGCAGGTGACTTTTAACTTGCGACATATTTGTTGAAAATTCTCCTCAATCACCCCCCCCCCCCATCTCATATGAGAACGTCACAAGACGGTTTCTCAAGAACTGGCACACAGCTGGCTTGTGCAATATCAAGAATTAAACCATGAGATGGGCACTGAATACTGTTTGTGCATCCGACCATACCTCCCCCTGCAACTTCTCCTCTGGGCTTCTGCTTGCTATAAATTAACATTTTCTGCCATGAAGGAAAATCGGTCAGTAAAATACATGACAACATCATGTACAAGTCTAATGTGAATATAACACACAGGAGTTTTAAGAGCTGGCATTACATGTACTGCTGCCAGTACTGAGAAGCCCACGGTGTCAATGGAGAACGTGAAAGAAAGGAGATAAACCATGCGAGGGAGTCATCAATTAGTGGATAATTTGGAGTGTTACCAACAGGCATCATAGAGTGCTACATAGTAATAATATCACAGTAGTATTATATTAAGTAGAAGTAGTACATTTGCTACATAGGAATTGCCAAGAGTGCAAGTCATGTCGAATCTATTCAGTGTATGTTAGATCATTAAGAGCTGGGGAACAGGAGAATCAAAGTTCAGAGCAAATTTGCATCATCACCGATCATTAAAACAGCCAAATTACCAGCAGGAGAGCACAAAATGTCAGTGTCTCCAACATCTTATCAGACCAAAACCAGCCATAACCGTTTTGCAGGTTTAGGAAATGAGTCAAAAGTGACTTTCATAGGTTTCAGATTTGCGTAGGCCCTGGTGATTAGTGATTAGTTAAATCATGTAAACAAAGATGTATCCTCCCCCAACTCCCTCCACGTAGCACATTTTAACTCCTGACTGCAGCCCATGCACACTTTGGTTTTGAATACAACCATGTTGCAAAATCAGACAAATCAAATCTGACCAGATGCATCATGTTCCTCTGACACGTGCACTCCCTGCCAATAGCTTTGTGACTCATAAGAGCTGCGTGTGTGTGTGTGTGTGTGTGTGTGTGTGTGTGTGTGTGTGTGTGTGTGTGTGTGTGTGTGTGTGTGTGTGTGTGTGTGTGTGTGTGTGTGTGTGTGTGTGTGTGTGTGTGTGTGTGTATGTGCGTGCGCGTGTGTTTCAGTAAAGGGATCCAACCAGTGACCACGAGTTTCTAGATGGATCCCACTTTAGTTGTGAGACACTGTTCGAGGTGCGGCGGGTCGTTTTATTTCGGCGTGGTGGATTTAGACGGGGTTTGACGATGACTCACTCCGGCCAGATTATAATACGCCATAATACACGGATGTTACATCACAGCCACACGTGGTTAAACAAGGACAATCAGCACCCAAGGGTGTGGTGGCTTCTGTGCGAGTCTCATACCTCCATCTGATCTAACGGGAAGCGCACAATGCACATTGTCATAGTTTGCCACTGGAAATAGGTTCAGAGTCAGCTGAACCGGGCTGATGGTGTGGACTAGAATAAGTCGGTGTACGAGCTGGATAATGATAACCACAAGTAATAAACAAACTTAGAATACCAAGTGTCTCTTCGATTATTTTACTGGTAATTTTAGCCTTTGTTGACACGACAGCAGAGATGAACAGGAAATATGGTGTTCAGATGTAACAACCCTCAAGATCAGATTTGCACCTTTGACTCAAATCCTTATCAGGTTGATCCAGCAGGGTGTGCTCCCCCTATCAGTTTCAGGGCATCAGAAGCTATCAGAATAGTCAAAAAGCCGTAGACCAGCTGGCTTTAACTAGAAGGCATAAAGATTTCTTTGTGACAGGCGTTTACTGAAAACAGCAAAGCAGATGTGGGGTGTAAAAATGTTTAACAATTTGACAGTAGTGATTCAAAATACTACTTGAGATGTCCTTAAAAGTGTTGAATGAAAACCAGATGTGCGTTTCAAAGCATCGAAAGCAGCGAGTAGCAGAAATGATACCGGCACTCAGATGTTTTCAGTGATATCCAGCCCAACCACGACCCATTAAACAGACCAGTCTGACCAAGTGTTGTTTCCCGATTCTGGTCCACAGACCCGGAGGTGTGGACCCAAGACCACGTGCGGCAATGGTTGGACTGGGCCATTAAGGAGTATGTACTGGAGGAGGTGGACGCAGTGCACTTCCACGCATTGGACGGGAAGGCTCTGTGCAAGATGACCAAGGAGGACATGATGCGTCTCACGTCTGCCTACAATGCTGACATCCTGCTCTCGCACCTCAATTACCTCCGTCAGAGTAAGACCCACCTTCATATTGACCCCGAGTCCAGCAGCATATGCAACAGGAGCCTTTCAAATCAGCTTTTCATGATCTCAGTAATATATTTATGTCTGAGCACTGCTGCATGCTTCATAGTAACTGGACTCATCATGGCAATTTATTACGATAACACACCTTGAATATTGCTCGTACTTGGATCGGCACTAATACCATATCCTTATTTTGTACTGTGTCTTTAGTGTCGATCCCATCTTCTTTTTTTTTTTTAACTATATCTTTATTTTTTTCATGATAATTGTTTTTAGTTTGTACTTAGCTTGGTTAATTACACTTTTACCTTGCTGTGTAAATGTACATGTGTATAACGGAGGGAAATACACCAAGTTAGATTCCTCACATCCGAATAAAACGACTCTGTGTATCTCTGGAGAACGTCGTCTGTCCCATTTGCTTGTCAGACGTGACGACACACACACACACACACACACACACACACACACACACACACACACACACACACACACACACACACACACACACACACACACACACACACACACACACCTT
This sequence comes from Lampris incognitus, assembly GCF_029633865.1. NCBI lineage: Eukaryota > Metazoa > Chordata > Actinopteri > Lampriformes > Lampridae > Lampris > Lampris incognitus. The sequence goes on from NC_079219.1 coordinate 50,507,605, forward strand.
CATTGTTCTGCGGTCAGAACATCTGGCATGCTTTCATGGGGACTATCATATAGATGCCATATATTGAACACTGTCGGGGTCGGAGGATTTTGATCAGTGTTTTCCTCTTCAGTGTGGTTTTCAGTGTAACAAATTAGTTTTTTTGGATACACTTTATTTCATTATGCCCCTCGTAGAAGCCCAGTCTTCTAGCCTAGGTGTGTTATTTGATTATACATTTCTTCATCCATATGAAAAGGGTTGGTCTAAAGTGAGTTTCTTGTCTTGTGATTTCTTTTAGGTAGCCCTACATTCTCTTACCCCACAGCCACCAACACACCACAGCAACCCAGACTTCAGGTCAAAGCAGGTAAGACCAACGTCTCCTGAATCTAGAACTTCTTTCCTTCGCTGTGGAAACATCATGTAATGACTCTTCCATAAAGCCTTGCAACTTGAATGGAGGCCATGAGGTTGTAGCGGCCTCTTAAGGGATTTGGGGTGTGAAGCAACGCATAGAATTCATGGTGCCGATCTCAGGGCTCACAAATTATAATGTGTTTTTTAAAGTTTCAATACCATATGACATCGTTTCAAGAGTATAAAAGGTTCTTGGCACAACGCTGGCCTGTGTTGCCAACTCTTTGGCAAGTCCACAACTCAACAGCCAGTTTCAGACAGGAAACAGCTGCACCGGCACAGGAAACTGAGGGTATGGGTCCCCCTTTGGGACATGATTCACAATCTTCTGGCCAATAGGGGGGTGGCCTCAGACAAAGAAACACTCACCCCAAGAAGTTATGGGTCAGCTTCAGCTCTCCCATGTCTGTACTTTAAAAAAAAAAAACCCTACTGCCATCAACCCTTCTTAAAGAGTCCATGTACGGACTTCCTTCTTCCTCTAAAACTGTCCAATTCAAAGGCCGTCAGCATCTGTTCACATCTTTTCTGTGCAGAAAACAACTTTGATGAAATCAGCCGTAGGAACAGCTGGCAAGCAAACACCATGACAGCAGTACCAAAAGGTATAGTGAGGAAAAGAAAAACCAACTGACAATATGAAACCATTCCTCAGGATGAATGTAGTCTTCTTTTCTTTTTTTTTGTTGCATAAAATAAACCCTGCTCATTATACATTTATCGCCATGCGTCAACACCACCAAATAAAATACTTTATACACAATTTGCAGGTTCTTCCATGGAGCATCAACACAGCACCCGCGTCTCGGAGCCGGCTCCTAGAATTGTACAAGGTTTGTGCACCACCTCATCACAACACACGTTGACAACATCTGATATAAGACCCAAACGTCTGTAAAATGTGTCAGTGTTAATCTTGTGTCTCTTCCTCACAGATCCATACCAGACATTAGCACCCATTAGCAGTCGACTCGCCAACCCAGGTAAGAATCCAGCCAAAGAAAAGGATGTACCAAATGAGGCCTTTACACTGTCTGCTTTGGTTACTCATGAGTTGGAGAGCGAGAAAAGGGCTGGCGTTCTGTACAACTCATCCGTCTACATTTGGAAAAGACGGCATTAAAAGGCCAAGCAATGGCAAAAAAATATCGGCGTAGTTTCATAATTCGTACTTGACAAGAAAAAAAAATTACAGCCGAAATCTCTGGTTGGCTGCTTCCCTCCTCACCAAAAAATGACTGTTTGCCCTGCTGTTTCCTCACAGAAGGCCAAGCCCTCAGCTCCTCCAAGAACCCAGCAGGCAAACAAAGTTCATACAGGCTCTCTGACCCCAGCGCTCACAGGCCTGTGGGTAGGTTTTAAGCTGTCTCTTCCTCATAGCACACAGTGAAAAGGTCACATTTGATGAAAAATGGGCTCCGACTTCTCAACTGCATCGATCACTACGTCACATTTCGTACAGTAAAATGCAACGCAGTGCACTTTGCGTTGAGTTCATAGATTAAAAAAAAAAGAAGGAATGTCAAGAAGACCAAACCTCACTGAGGTTTTCTGTCTTCTTGACATTCTTTTGAAATGACATTCCTTTGAAATTCCTTTGAAACATTTTTTGAAAGTTCCTTTCTTGACATTCCTTTGAAAGAACAGTGAAAACATGAGAACTTTGTTTGGAGATAATATGTGGGGTGTCTGCTGCTGTCCATGTAAATATTGTGCTGCAGAGTTTTTTTTTTTACCCAATTTCTCCTCAGGGATGAATAAAGTATTTCTGATTCTGACATACTGTACCACAAATTCCACTGGCCTTGGTTGTGTGGCGAACAAACAAATCTGTCTATCTATGTAAGAATAGAAAGATAAAGTGGCATGAATCAAAACTAAACCGGTTGGATTGAAACAGACAGAACCATTATGACTATACTGTCTGTTTATTGTAGTGAAATACCACGAGGTTATATTTGAAAAGTAGACACTGCTCTTTATAGCTCTTATAAACCCATTTAGAATGAGTTCCCAATGTCCGCACTTCAATTTCATCCTCTACAACATTATTATGCAGGATGAGATTTTCAAACAGCTTGCATCATCTTCAACAGCCAGAGTTACTAAAGCGCAGTACTCAACTATTGCTTTAGGAAAAAAAATAAATCCAACATGTCAACGCTGAGTCCCTAACATTTCCCCCTCATGTACTTGTCCCCTAAGGTTCAGGGCAGATCCAGCTGTGGCAGTTCCTCCTGGAGCTTTTGTCCGACAGCACCAACGCCACTATCATCACCTGGGAGGGCACCAATGGTGAGTTTAAGATGACCGACCCGGACGAGGTGGCCAAGCGCTGGGGTGAGCGCAAGAGCAAGCCCAACATGAACTACGACAAGCTGAGCCGCGCCCTGCGCTACTACTATGACAAGAACATCATGACCAAGGTGCACGGCAAGCGCTACGCCTACAAGTTTGATTTCCAGGGCATCTCGCAGGCACACCAGAACCATGCAGCGGATGGTGGGATTGTTAAGTATCAGACTGAAATGCCATACGTCCCGCCCTACCACAGCCACCAGCCCAAAATGAACTTCATGGGCGCCCCCCCAGCGCCCATGCCCATGTCCCCTGGAAACTTTTTTGCCCCCCCAGCGTCATACTGGAGTTCAACCAGCAATTCCATCTACCCCGGGTCCGCCATGCCCCGGCACCCTACGACCCACTCCCACCTCAGCTCGTATTACTGAGGGCGGGGCACCTTGCACCACAATGGGTCGAGTTGGAGTCAAATGTGCAAAGCATGCTTTAAGACTCGTTCACTGCCTACCAAGGATGCATCTGATCCAAGTTCTCCCTGCAACGATCTTCCATAAAATCTGGATTGATAACATAGTGATAGAACATCCACTAAGGTTGAAGTCAAAAGAAGTTCCTCGGCAACCATAATTGCATGCCTTAAAAGTTTATTGCGTCTGGGGATTCTAGTGGCTTGTCATTATGACTAGATTTGCAGCATACTGTACACACTTAAGAAAAATGCAGTTGGGCGTATGGGTAGTGTAGCGGTCTATTCCGTTGCCTACCAAGACAGGGATCGCCTATTCGAATCCCTGTGTTACCTCCGGCTTGGTCGGGCGTCCCTACGGACACAATTGGCCGTGTCTGCGAGTGGGAAGTCGGATGTGGGTGTGTGTCCTGGTCACCGCACTAGCACCTCCTCTGGTCAGTCGGGGCGCCTGTTCAGGGGGGGAAGGGGGAACTGGGGGGAATAGCGTGATCCTCCCATACGCTACGTCCCCCTGGTGAAACTCCTCACTGTCGGGTGAAAAGAAGTGGCTGCTGACTCCACATGTATGGGAGGAGGCATGTGGTAGTCTGCAGCCCTCCCCGGATCAGCAGAGGGGGTGGAGCAGCGACCGGGACGGCTCAAAAAATAGGGTAATTGGCCAAGTACAATTGGGGAGAAAAAGGGGTAAAATCACCCCCCCTCCCCAAAAAAAGACGCACAAATAATAGCAGCATTGGAAGAAACAACAAGTCATCATGTTTATGGTTGAAATGTTATTTTTTAACATTTATATTGCAGCGAACTCGGGGGCAGTCGAGAACCGCCACAGCTGGGACGCGACCCGTGTCTCCCACACCACAGGCGACAACGTTAACCAGTTGACTAAAGGGTCCGGCCCGTTAGCCAAGGGCTACCGAGCCTATTCATCCGTGATCGTTACATTGCCCCCTTCCTTCAGGATTCACCACAGCCAGGACGCGAACCTGGGGCTCCCGCACCGCAAGCGACAACGTTAACCGGTCGACTAAAGGGGTCAGACCATTTAGTCGACTGGTTAACGGAGTCACCCATGGTGCGGGAGACCCAGGTTCGCGTCCCGACTGTGGCGGTTCCTGGCTGCCCCCCCCCCCCGAATTTGCTACAATGTAACAGTGGTTTTCTGCATGTTTTGAGACCTAATGGTATTAACGGCACGTATGTTAAGCCCATTCATAATCCTAACGCACAACAGACAGTGTCATGGGTGGCACAAGCGCTTCCCTAGCGCGAGACAAGGTGCTGGTCATGTCCGTCAACTACTGCAACACCGACGTAGGGAATGCCAAGCTTGAGTTGCGGTGGCCTCCAAGACTTTACTTAATCATCAATCCAGACTTTATTGTAGATCAGTGAGGTGGCTCGACACTGTTGTTTTGTATAAAATGGCGGTTTAAAATATTGTGGCTTTCTACAAACCAACAAAAGGAAGGTGAGGGCATTCCAGGAATGGAAAACGGTTGTACTTTTTTACTTTTCTACTCTTCCTAAATGTATCGTCGGTTGTGGATATGCTGATAATATGATAGTAATATTCTGAATTTAAAACGGTTATTCATTTGTTAGGAAACCGAGCTTGTGTCTTTTCCATTTGTAAGTACTCTGTTTGGTGGCGGCCGTAAAGATTCCTTGTAAACGAGCCGTCGTGGGTTTTGTTTGGCTAGGTCAGATTTTCAGTTATGTGCCCTGACACTGTAAAAGTTGAATTGTACAGAATGTTTCATACCATGTAGCAATAAAACATTTACCCAAGAAGTAATGAATATGGCTTGGCCCCATAAATGGACTCTTAATGCAGTTATTAGTGAACGCTGGCTGGTAACTTGCCGTTAGGTTTTGCCAGTTTCTCTGCAGCTCTTACACCATTTCATACTGGACGTATTATGGAGTGTTTGCTATAGGCTAAAATTAATACTTATTAAAAATTAAATTAAGTCCAAGTAGTTTGTAGGAATGCTGCAATGATGGTTTAGCAGGCCCATTTAGTAGAAAGGGCAACTTCTTTATACTGAATATTAAAAAGTAGAAATTAAATTAGGGGCGGCACAGTGGCACAGTCGCCTCACAGCAAGAAGGTCCTGGGTTCGATCCCCGGGGTAATCCAGACTTGGGGGGGTCGTCCTCTGTGTGGAGTTTGCATGTTCTCCCTGTGTCTGCGTGGGTTTCCTCCGGGTGATCCAGTTTCCTCCCACAGTCCAAAGACATGTAGGTTAGGTGTATCGGCCATACTAAATTGTCCCTAGGTGTGACTGTGTGTGTGTGTGTGTGTGTGTGTGTGTGGGCCCGGTGATGGCCTGGCGGCCTGTCCAGGGCGTCTCCCTGCCTGCCACCCAATGACTGCTGGGATAGGCTCCAGCATCCCGGCGACCCTGAGTAAGGATAAGCTGTTTGGGTAATGAGTGAAATAGAAATGACCCTCCATTTTCTCACGCTTTATTGGTTTGGACTCATTACAAGAGGTGTGTCAAAGTCAAAGATGGATGAACAGCGCAACTATCTGAGTGTCAGCTTCTAGGTCCAACAGTCATTTGTCAAAATCAAAGATCTCTTCGAATATTCTGCGTGGCTCAGTGACCTCCTCCTTCACCTTCACCTTCTCCTCCACCTCCTCCTCCTCCACCACCACAGCGAAGCCCCTCACACGCTTCCTGTCACCTTCTTCCTCAACCCACTTCACACCTCCGCCTCCAAAGGGCCACTCCTCCGACTCCCTGACGCCTTTCGCCTCCTTGGTGACCGCAGTCACCCCTCGTTCCTCCGGCTGTGCCGTCACCACGGTTTCTGCCACCTTTTTAGCCACGTTTGCTCTTGTTGTGGCCGTTGGTGGGATCGTCTTCCTCTTTGGAGAAGTGGACTTCACGTCAAACTCGACGGTCCACGGTCTGCTACTCACCAGCTTGGTGGCCGGAGAGCCTGTTTCCACGCAGACAGAATATGCGTGTTAAAGGCCTGATCTGCGATTCATTTTGAACGTCTAAAAAATGGAGGCACATCTCAGAATCAGCAATTCTTTACATGCACTAGGCAATTAGCTTGGTGTTGTTGGTACACAGAACAAAAATAAACATATTTATAATACACAATCGAAGCGTTTGTACAGATTGAAAATAAGCATTTCATGTCTTTCTTGAGGTTAAGTTGTTGTTCAGCGTCAGTCCTCGTATTAACGAGATAAAGCCGTCACACATTATTTCTGATTTTGTGTGTCAAGCTGCTCATGCTGCATTTCTGGGGGTTCGCGATGCATGGCGTCTATGAGCATTACTACAGAGCGTTGAGGTGATTATAGAACGTGGGGCTTGGATCTCAAACCGGTTTCCTTTTTGTTTTGTTTTTTGGATTTTCCCCCCCTTTTTCTCCCCAGTTGTACTTGGCCAATTACCCCACTCTTCCTAGTCGTCCCGGTCGCTGTTCCACCCCCTCTGCTGATCCGGGGAGGGCTGCAGACTACCACATGCCTCCTCCGATACATGTGGAGTCGCCAGCTGATTCTTTTCACCTGACAGTGAGGAGTTTCACCAGGGAGACGTAGTGCGTGGGAGGATCACACTATTTCCCCCAGTCCCCTCCCCCGAACAGGCGCCCCAACCAACCAGAGGAGGCACTAGTGCAGTGACCAGGACCCACACCCACATCCGGCCTCCCACCCACAGACACGGCCAGTTGTGTCTGTAGGGACGCCCGATCAAGCCGGAGGTAACACAGGGATTCCAACCGGCGATCCCCTTGTTGGTAGGCAACGGAATAGACCGCCACACCACCGGGACACCCCGAGCCCTGTTTCTGATTCGGTCTACTCATCGATACAGATGTACTGCAGCTGCATGGCACCGCTATCATGTAATCACACCTTCCCACGAATTCCAGCTCAGCGTAAGAGGTAAAAATGTGACTGCAATTTGGGGTTGATAGTATAGGGACGACTCTTGGGTTCACAGTTGAATTAAGGATTGCACCTTCAAATCTCAGTGCCTTTGGTCTTTTATCATGATGGGGATAACCACCCCAGTTACACAGACAAAACATGCATGCACAACTTATTCGTCAGTCCTAAAATACACAGATTGTTCATGTTCTGTCAGATGCATGTGTTATGTCAACTTATAAAATAAATGAGGATGTGATTGAGGACATCTGCTGACATCAAATTTTAGCCAAGATGTACACTAGCACTCATCAGCCAGACTTGCGGATCCTTGCTCTGACCTCAGCAAATCCATACAGAAATTTAGCCACCTCTAATTTGACACCTAAACATGACCGCTTCTAACCTTATATCAAAACTAACCATCTCTAAGCTAATAGTATTAAAGCGGATGATCTGAGCGGATGTCCTGAATGATGTCCTCATTCATCTACTACTACTACTACTACTACTACTACTACTACTACTACTACTACTTTCGGCTGCTCCCGTTAGGGGTCGCCACAGCGGATCATCCGTTTCCATTTCTTCCTGTCTTCTGCGTCTTCCTCTGTCATACCAGCCATCTGCATGTCCTCCCTCACCACATCCATAAACCTCCTCTTTGGCCTTCCTCTTCTCCTCTTCCCTGGCAGCTCCATATTCAGCATCCTTCTCCCAATATACTCAGCATCTCTCCTCCACACATGTCCAAGCCATCTCATTCTTGCCTCTCTTGCTTTGTCTCCAAACCGTCCAACCTGAGCGGTCCCTCTAATATAATCGTTCCTAATCCTGTCCTTCTTCGTTACTCCCAGTGAAAATCTTTGCATCTTCAACTCCACCACCTCCAGCTCCGCCTCCTGTCTTTTCATCAGTGTCACTGTCTCCAAACCATATAACATAGCTGGTCTCACAACCATCTTGTAAACTTTCCCTTTAACTCTTGCTGGTACCCTTCTGTCGCAAATCACTCCTGACACTCTTCTCCACCCACTCCACCCTGCCTGCACTCTCTTTTTCACCTCTCTTCTGCACTTCCCATTACTTTGAACAGTTGACCCCAAGTATTTAAACTCATATGCCTTCGTCACCTCTACTTCTTGCATCCTCACCATTCCACTGTCCTCCCTCTCATTCACGCATATGTATTCTATCTTGCTCCTACTGAATTTCATTCCTCTTCTCTCCAGTGCATACCTCCACCTCTCCAGGCTCTCCTCCACCTGCACCCTACTCTCACTACAGATCACAATGTCATCCACAAACATCATAGTCCATGGAGACTCCTGTCTGATCTCGTATGTCAACCTGTCTACCACCATTGCAAATAAGAAAGGGCTCAGAGCCGATCCTTGATGTAATCCCACCTCCACCTTGAACCCATCTGTCATTCCAACCACACACCTCACCACTGTCACACTGCCCTCATACATATCCTGCACCACTCCTACATACTTCTCTGCAACTCCTGACTTTCTCATACAATACCACACCTCCTCTCTCGGCACCCTGTCTTATGCTTTCTCTAAATCCACAAAGACACAATGTAACTCCTTCTGACCTTCTCTATACGTCTCAATCAACATTCTCAAAGCAAACATCACATCTGTGGTGCTCTTTCGTGACATGAAACCATACTGCTGCTCGCTAATCATCACCTCTCCTCTTAACCTAGCTTCTATTACTCTTTCCCATATCTTCATCTTTCCCGTCTCATCATCATGATGAATGAGATGTCCTAATTCATCAATACATGGAAATGCATTGTATGCATGTAACTGAACATGATTTGTTGAAAATATAGTCTTGTGAGGCCAGATGTATTATAGTCTTGTGAGGCCAGATGTACCGAAGTGTATGTGTAAATAAGCACTAACCACTGGGCACGGTGGCCCAGTGGTTAGCGTCCTCACAGCAAGAAGGTCCTGGGTTTGAACCCCAGGCTGTCCCTGATCCTTTCTGTGTGCAGTTTGCGTGTTCTCCCCTTGTCTGTCTAAGTTTCCTCCGGGTGCTCCGGTTTCCTCCCACCATCAAAAAGACATGCATGTTAGCGTTAATACTCCTGTCTGTGCCCCTGAACAAGGCAATGGAAAGAGGAACTGGAGTTGGTCCTTGGGCGCTGCAGCTGCCCACTGCTCCTAAACAATAGGATGGGTTACATGCAGAACAAATTTTTCATTGTAATCTCTACAACGACAAAATAAAGTGGCTTTCTTCTTCTTTCTTCATATATGCGTAAATTCTCGGGGAACTACAAATAAGTTGTATATGAACATTTTCTACATGTGTCAGCATAACACATGCTAATTTGTGCCTTTGTCTTTAGCATCGTACAGTACTTTACATTTCTAGCCTGGCTATCCAGTGGTTCTTGGAATGATACAGACTTTCAACTGAGGCCCGCCTATTGTAACAATAACACATTCGCCAGCACGAGCCTACATTACAGTGTGCTCATTTGTCCAATATAGGTGGGTGTATCTGATATCGCCATGTTGATGTGGTTCCTACACCATCATAATTAATGTTGCTCCAGGACCATCATTCAACTGGCCAATCACGTTGTTGCGCGGTCGTGCCTATGTGAGTCGGTGAAAAAGACGGTTGTGGGTTAGCTATCGGTTAGATTGAGGTAAGTATTAGGTTAAGGTTGAGGTTATGTTAGCGTCTTTTTCCTCGTGTCGCTAAGGCACAGTATCACAACAACGTGATTGGTCCATTGCAATGGTGGTCCTGGAGCGACATTAACTATGAAGTCGTGGGAACAACACCAACACGGCGATATCAGATAGTGTGATATAGGTGGGAGCCGATTCACACCAAGCTGTGTACACGACAACCTTATCTGGGCTGTAACATCCCATATTACTGTCCAGATCTGGTTTGAGCACACTCAGACAGCGTGAGTAACACAACCGTCCTGGTCTGGACTTTCACACTAAGCAGAGCAGTGTTTCGCCTTTAATAATACCCATCAACCCACGTATTTTCATGGTGGGAGCGGTGTTGAGTTGGTAAGGGAAGGAGATAAGGAGGTTATGATGACTCACCGGCAGAGGCCATTGAGTCACATTTGGAGTCACAGCAGGAACACACTGAAGCTGGACCGTACAACTCCTTCCATCTGAGAAGATCAAACCAGCCAGATAAGGATCAGCATGAGGACATTCAGAAGCTCAAAGCTGAACTCAAGAGTTTTCTGTGTAAATAAACATGGGTTTGTTAACGTCCCTAATTTCACTCATGCAGATATAGTTGTTATGTATGTTGTTAGACCCCACTGACTTTGTTGACAAAAGTTGTCATCTTCAAATATCTCTGGAAAATCTCAATATTTACAAGGCTCCAATGTGTACATCTGAATTTCAGAACAGCGGCTTGGAGAGGAAGCTCCTGTGATGTTGATAGTTTTTGTTTCCCTAGGACATCTTGATTTACTTTCAAAGTAATTAAAGTTGGGGCTGTTATTGCAGCAACAACTGTAAAATGATTTATAATTATTAACTACTACTACTACTTTCAGCTGCTCCTGTCGCCATGGAGGATCATCAGTTTCCATCTCTTCCTGTCCTCTGCATCTTCCTCTGTCATGCCAGCCACCTGCATGTCCTCCCTCACCACATCCATAAACCTCCTCTTTGGCCTTCCTCTTTTCCTCCTGCCTGGCAGCTCCATATTCAGCATCCTTCTCCCAATATACCCAGCATCTCTCCTCCACACATGTCCAAACCAAATCAATCTTGCCTCTCTTGCTTTGTCTCCAAACCATCCAACCTGAGCTGCCCCTCTAATATAATCATTCCTAATCCTGTTCTTCTTCATCACTCCCAATGAAAATCTTAGCATCTTCAACTCTGCCACCTCCAGCTCCAATTCCTGTCTTTTCGTCAGTGCCACTGTCTCCAAACCATATAACATAGCTGGTCTCACAACCATCTTGTGAACCTTCCCTTTAACTCTTGCTGGTACCCTTCTGTCGCAAATCACTCCTGACACTCTCCTCCACCCACTCCACCCTGCCTGCAATCTCTTCTTCACCTTTCTTCTGCACTCCCCGTTACTTTTACTACTTTTACTATTTTATAATAACCGAATGATGACAAACCTGTATCTAGGGTTCTTTCTAGTCATAGCTTGACAGATTTGTATCATGACCACGCAACCATATAGTTTTTCAGCAGGGTTATTTATAATCCATGTCAAAGTAACTGATGAGTCTCAAAGGCAAATTAGCTTAAGTCATTTTTTTTAGTTTGAACGGAATAATTTAATGACACAGAGGTCACCATTAATTGCCACCATAATGTTTTTTGTTATGGTACGGAGACCCACTTTGCTCAGTAGCGCTACAAATGGCCAAAAACTCTGCAATTCATCTTCAGCTAGAGTTCGGTAGTGTAGTTCTTTGGCTCTCATTTAAATAAATAAATAAAAACGAGCTCACCTTCCTTCTTTGGTGTCGTAGTTACAGGACTTGGCCACTGGAGAAGGGACAGAGCTGCCTACCGACATGGTGCAATGCATGTAAAGTTGCTGTGGGGAGATGACATTCAGGTACGAGTAGCAGGTGAGAAGGTAACCCCCCCCCCCAAATTCATTACCTCAACCCCTCTATTTATACTGCATTTAACAACCCTGTAGGCCCAGTAAAGAAATATGCAGCTAACAAAACATTTGCATGAAAAGGGGAAAAAAAATCAAATGTGAAGAAAAGTGTCTCTGGTTAAGAATAATAGTGATAACAAAAAGACAAAAACAAACAAAACAAAAACTAATGAACATGTCATCATTCCTTACCTTCCCAGTCATCCCTCTGAATAAGAATGCATCCACAGTAAATCTCACCAAGTTCTTTTTGTATGGGATGAACATGGAGCGACCCCCTTTGCTTTCAACCATGCATCTGCTCAGAGCACAAACAACAGGCACGTCTGATAACGTGGTGCTGCTATCCGGAGCCCCTGCCCCAACTCTGTCTTGCCCCTGCCCATCTCTGTCTTGCCCCCGCCCAACTCTGCACGCCTGTCTTTTCTTTGCATGGCTGGCCTGAGTGCAAAGCAAACTCTTAAGCCACGCACCATCAAAATCCATGGGACAACAACAAAAGTGTATATTGCTCTTGTGAATGAGACTCCAAATACTGAAGAAGACATGATTAGTTTTCTAGCTTTCAGTTTTCCTTCAAAACCATCATCATGACAAAAATACAGTGATTACAAAACACAGCGACTACAAAAATACAGCGATAAAATCTACTACTTATATCCACAGGCGTGCTAGTTGATTTATATTGCTGAAGCCATTAAGGAAGGTCTCAGTAGGGGAGATGGCGGACAGGTATCCGGGTGTCTTCTTTCCATTAAGTAAGCTATAATAGGGTCGTTAACTTCATTAGATACATTACCCGAAGTTTTCAATGACTGGGAACTGAGGCATCGAAGTGTACGACTTCTTCAGGGTTGCATAGCAGGAGTTGATGTACAGCCTTTCGTCTGCGGTCATGGATGGACCCTCAGCCTGGAAGTACATCGGCTTTCCAATCAAATACTGACTGGATGGGGAAAGCCTTTTCCACTGAGCTGAAACACAAACAGGACCATGTTTAGATATTCAAAACAACAGCAGCTTAGCACCACTTGCTTTCATTCATTGTATCAGCTCCCAGATAGCATCCGGATGTGGGCCACTTCAGGCAGTGATGCGGCACTGATGGCCTTCTTCTGGCCCTGACAAAATGGATGCGAGCCTGAAGTGGCCCACATGTATAATAGCAAATATGGCCCAGATATGCCAAATCAAATGCGGGCCTTTTTTTGGCAAAGATGCGGTGCTCTCGACAACATGTGATCTGGATGTGACCCTGAAGTGGCCCGTGTGGTAAATGGTGAATATGGCCCAAATATCACTAAACAAATATGGGCCACCTTTGGCAAACATGTGGCACTGCTATGGCTTGGTTCTGGCCCAGATCTGGCAAACAGCAGCGGACCTCCAAAGTGCCATCATTCCACGCGGTATGTGGGCCGGATGAAAGAAAGACAAAAGTCGGGTGTGGGACGGGTCCGGGCCACAGCAATTTTGCTATCTGGGCTGGACACCGGTTATGGCTGGCCAGGGGTATAAAAGCAAATTAAACGACCGCTCAGGTTATGTTCAGACTGGCAGGTCAAATCTGATTTTTGGCATATTGGAATCAGATGCTTTTATCAAATCTAGACAGGAAAAAACAAAACAACACATGAAAACTTGATTTTTTACATATCAGATTTAAACCACTTTCATGGGAGTTTGAAACGCGATTCAAATCTAATTTTCCAGCCTGGCCACATAAAATGGATTTTAAACTCTCCTGTACGACACTCGCAACGCTGACAGCCGCTCACTGTACAACGATGGCGGCCGTGACCGGAAGAACCGTGGAAGCAGACATCACCCCCCCCCCCCCCCCGCGCGCCCCCTCCATAGCTGATGCTGTCTGTGTTGTGACTTCTCTTATGTACACTATTGTAGTGTTACTATTCGTGGGTTACTAACTTAATCACTAATATATATAAGTACACGGAGACGAGGATGCGGCACAAGTCTGATCTTTACAGACGGAGACATCACACGCTACTAGGCTCGACCAGTGTATTACAGAACTCAGTAGTGGTGACAGTACAACACAATCGAGCACCGAGTGCTCGATCCAATACACCACAGTCTGGTATGACGGAGGAGTTCTGCGCGCGACTAGACGTTACTATGGCGTGAAGAGTGAGAGTATACGTCACACCTCCATAGCCCCCAGTTTGCCGTTTCGGTTAGCGTACGTACACACGTCTGCATCATTACCAAGGCAACCAGTGCAGGTCTCGAACACGCACATCCAACCTGATCACCTGCAAGTAGCGATGTGGACAACCAGTCCTGAAGACGGCATTTTAGAAATTCACGAGCTTACTGCATAGCCCAGAGCCCAGAGGCACACGCGTTCTGCTTGGGGCCCCCAAAACACTTGGGCCGGCCCTGATGTCGGAGGCCAGCACAGTACACGAGCGCATGTTGAGATCAAGGCGTCCACTTACCGTTTCTTGGTGTGAGGACAAATTTGGCTCTGTTCTTCATCGGCTTGAAGATCTTGCGCAGCTGCATTTTGGGCGTGTATCCAATTTTGTAAGAATATTGGTACCTACCAGGTGTGGAGATACAGACAGCGTTGCTCTTTAAAGGGCTTAAAGGGTCAAAGAGGTTTCAGCCGATTGCTTTTTTGGGTTTGAAATTTAAACCGGTTCCGAATCTCACCTGTTGAACTGACAGGAGATGGGCAGGGTGAACGGCGCAGCTCTCCTGATGGGTCCAGAGAGTCGTGGTGGGTCATAGCTCAGGGTATTTAGATAGGCCACCCGGTTGTTGATGATCTGTCATGATGTGATCAACTTAACAAAAACAGGCCATAACAACACAGTTTAATTGGTCATTAAAAACGGTTAATAACCTTACCGTAAGGTTATTTCCGCACGAACCGATGTCATGTTCAAAATACAGGTAGTCCTCGGTAGCGCTGGTGGGTTTGCAGGTCCCAAGTCTCAAACGGGAGGAAAACCGTCCCGAGCCCAGGAGGCTTTTCGGGACCTGCACTCGCATCTGGTTCCCATCACACCAGGTCCTGACACCGGAGGACCCCCCCGAACCGTTTGTTGGATTCTCAGTTGGATTTGGTAGAAGAATCTTCCTGACTTTCACGGGTATTTGCTCCTTCCCAGAACCGCCTGCAGGAGAGAAGTTCTCCTTCTTAACCAGCGGCAACCGCGAGTGCAGAAACACGGGGAGCTGGAGGTGCGGCGGGCGCGATGCGGACTGGTCTTTACGCGTCTCTCCGCCAGCTCTACCGGGGACGTTTCTCGTCACCGCCGTCGTGTCCTTTGACGGCTGAAACCTGGCCAGAGCAGACACCCGTTCCGTGGTCCCCAGTGAGGACAGCACCAGTGCAATGAACAGGTACCCCATCCCCACAACTCCTGGTCAGCGATCTCCTTCAATAGTTTACGTATCAACATAAAGCTCAAGCCTTGCACAAATATTTTCCAACTTGCTGCACTTTTTGGGGGGGGGGTGTTCTGACAGATTGACAACACCTGGTAGTGAGCAGGCAGCCATCAGACCAGACACAAGCAACCAACCACGTGTCATGGCCATGGGGTATCGATGGTATGCTAGACTTCCATCCAACCAATCAGTAGGCTACATAAATTCACTGACCACAACACGCCTTCAACCAACGAGTACAGACTGGGAAGTCTGTTGCGTTGACGGGTTGGAAGGAAAACCTGCATGTAGCTCGATGGTTGTCTGTATCTGCACCCAAACCCTCACCGATACCTTGAGGGAGGTGGTAGCCAAACTCAAGACAGTCCACTTCCCTTCGGACGAGCCCTGTGTCGTCGGCAAGTCTCGTTTTCTTCGTTTTAGTACACTGCTGCTGTCTTATACGAGGAAATAAAAACTTTTTTTTAGGATTTGGACTCACGTATGACGTCATGATAGGCTATGTTAAGGAGAAAGTCTGGGTTCGTTACCCAGTCTGCGTGTTGGCGATGTCTGTTAAAATGTCAACCCTCGTGAGGTGTTCGGGTCAAAAGGACCCAATGTGATTTTTTTTTTGTTAATCAAAGAACGATGAAGTGAATGTTTATTTTAACCTGAAACTCCGTGGACTTGGCTTATTTTCTGCGAAGAACATGCAGAAGAACACAATTTCGTTGAGTAAACATGCTACCCCCCCCCCATTCTGATACTGAAGTCACCCAGACCCACATACAGAGAGACCAATATCTTCACTGTAGTGGATTTATAACATAAATCACCACTTGATCACAAAAATGAACGACACTTTCATTGTGAAATGTGATCTAGCAGAGCTAAATGACAGACATTAAACATATGTTGTTGTTTGGAGTTGAGATGAGGATGATATGTTAACTGTTCTACATACATTTTTATTCCTGGATTGCTTTAAAATCCCACCCATGGCGTGGGTTATCTTGACTGCACGGTCACCTCACAGCAAGAAGGTCCTGGGTTCGAGCCCCGAGGTAGTCCAACTTTGGGGGTCGTCCCGGGTCGTCCTCTGTGTGGAGTTTACATGTTCTCCCCGTGTCTGTGTGGGTTTCCTCCGGGGGATCCGGTTTCCTCCCACAGTCCAAAGACATGTAGGTCAGGTGAATCAGCCATACTAAATTGTCCCTAGGTATGAATGTGTGTGTGTGTGTGTGTGTGTGTGGGGAGGGGGGGGGTCACTAGGTTTGTCCCTTCTGAGATAGCGTCACGCGTACATTGTGTATTATGGTTATGCGGATTCCGGGGTTCCGACAAGAATACGTCTGACCACATAAAATACTCCTCCGTCTCCTGCCTCTTTATTTGAGGTTATACTCAAGTAGAAATAGGAGTATACAACAAAACTGGCGACGAGGTAATACGTTCCCACGTTGTGTTTCTTATTTTCGGTAGAAAGTCCGATTTATACTAGTTTTTCTCGCAGATGTACATCGCGAGACGGCACGAGGACAGTGCTGCTGCTGCGTGAGGAGGCGGAATCCCCGCGGTGGACAGGAGACGGAAAGAAAGAGGAGGAAAAAGAAGGGTAGTAAGTCAAACGAAATAACAAAAAGAGATAGACAAAGTGGACTGGTTAAAAAGGAAAAGTAGCATAAAGAAGCATAAGTTTAAGGCTAATTGCTGAAATCGGTGGAAAACAACCGATACTATATGAAAATGGCGGCACTAATAGTGTAAACTACTAATAATACACGTTAGTCCCTAGCTAACGGGTCTGACCCTTTAGCCGAGCGGTTAGTGACGTCGCCTTGTGGTGCAGTACACCCCGTATCGAATCCCGCACCGGGCAAGAAAATAACCGGTTACAATAGGAAACAGGACCATTTGAAGAAAACACAGAGCAGTGGAGCGCATACACCGAAAAGTTTGAGTACTTTATGCGTGCTAACAAGATTAATGGGGAGGTTGTAGTGTCAACCCTCTTCAGTGTTATGGGAGGAAAACCATTCAACCTACTGCGCAGTTTAGTGCAACCTGACAAGCCAGGAGAAAAATCATATGACGAAATAGTCCAAATATTGGGAAATCACTACTCTCCTAAGCCACTGATCATCGCAAAGCGGTGCAGATTCCATAAAAGGAACCAGGAAGAGGGGGAATCTGTTTCACAGTTCGTAGCTGCACTGAAACGGTTATCTGAACATTGTGAATTTGGATGTGCTCGATGACACCATACGTGACAGATTGGTGTGTGGCCTACGTTGTGAGTCCATCCAGAAACGACTACTTTCTGAGGCTGAATTGACACTGGAAAAGGCCATAACGATAAGCACGTCAGTGGAGATGGCTGCTAGTGAAGCACAGCAACAAAGGGCATCAACACAAGTGCATCAGTTGTCTTATGAGTCCAAGAACAAGGCAGCAGCTGGCAAGCCATGCTACCGTTGTGGTAAAACAGGGTGCTAGGAATCAGAGTGCTGGTGTAGAGACTTAGACTGCAGACGCTGTGGTAAGAAACGCCATATTGAATGTGCCTTTAAAACAGAAAAAAACCCAAACACACAAACAACACATTGAAAAGAAGGAAAGTGGCTTCCACAGAGACAAAAAGAAACACATGAATAAGATGGAGCACGACCAGGGTGAGCAGAGCAGCTGTGAGTCTGACGATGACACAGTGTGTGTTCTATCTGTGAGAGACTGATGATGGATACTAGGTCACACCACTGTTGGAGAACCAAGCAGTGTGGATGCAAGTAGACACAGGCACTAGTGGATCCATGGTATCAGAAGCTGTATAAGGAGAAGCTGCAGCACCTTGCTCTACGAATGACAAAGTTGAGATTAAGGACGTACACGGGTGAGGCTGTTCCAGTGTTAGGCGTCGTGGACGTGGCACTGGAACACAACAAACAGAAAATTATTCTTCCACTCTACATCATTAAAGGAAACTATCCAGCTCTGCTAGGTGGCAGATAGCTGGAAAAGCTCAGACTGAACTGGCAGGATGTGTTCCTGGTTAATGACAGAGACACGGGTGCCCTACAGGAGATCTTGGAGAAACACGCCAAGGTTTTTGATGGAGAACTCAGCAGCATGAAAGACATTACAGTTAAGCTGACAGTCAGTCCAGGAAGCACACCAAAGTGTCTAAAAGCTAGACCTGTCCCGTTTGCCATCAGACCCATGGTAGAAGCAGAGTTAGACAAATTAGTGAAGAGTGGAGTATTGGAACCAGTGAGAACAAGTGAATTGGCTACACCAATTGTGCCAGTCATGAAAAAGGATGGGTCTCTAAGGATCTGCGGTGATTTTAAAGTCACTGTGAACCCTGTCTTGACTGCAGAACATTATCCTTCACTCCTCATCAAAGACCTCTTTTCAGGTTTGTCTGGAGAACAGAGGTTTAGTAAGATAGACTTATGTCTGGCATATCTGCAGATGCATGTGGATCCAGAGTCACAGGAACTGTTGACCATAGTGACACACAAAGGGCTGTACAGGTACCATAGGCTCCCTTTTGGGATTACTTCTGCTCCTGCACTGTTCCAAATAGCAATGGCTCAAATTCTGACTGGGCTACCAGGGGTCCAGTGCTATCTGGATGACCTCCTTATCACAAGTCTAGATGAGGAGTCTCACTTAAGGAACCTGGATGCAACACCACAGAGACTGGAGAATTATGGTCTGAGAGTAAGGAAGAATAAATGTGAGTTTTTCAGATCTTCTGTTGAGTACCCGGGCCACGTAATTAATTGACAGTAATGGACTCCACAAGGCACCGTCAAAGGTGAAGGCTATTGTGGATGCGCCGTCCCCGAAGAATGTGAGTCAACTGAGATCATTCCTTGGCCTGCTGACATACTATGCAAAGTTCATGCCTAACCTAGCCAATAAGCTTGAAGCCACTGCACAAGCTTTTAAACAAAAGCAAGATATGGAAGTGGACAGACAAATGTGAGGCAGCTTTCACAGAAGTCAAGTTGGCCCTCCCTGAATCAGAGGCCCTCGCTCATTTTGACCCCAAACTACCACTTCATTGGCATGTAATGTCTCGCCATATGGTGTAGGTGCAGTAGTGTCACACATTTTACCATCAGTGGAAGAGAGACCAGTTTCCTTCGCATCGAGGACCTTGAGCCAGGCAGAAGGCAGGTATGCACAGATTGAGCATGAAGCACTGTCTATAATATTTGGAGTGCGGAAATTCCATCAGTATGTTTTTAGCAGGAAATTTACGCTACTGACTGACCATCGACCACTCACCTCTATCTTTGGTCCCCACACTGGCATACCGTCACTGGTAGCCAGTCACGTGCAGAGATGGGCTCTGTTATTGTCCACTCACCAGTATAATTAACGTGTTAATTACCAAAACTTGTTTTGACAATATAGAACTTTTGCCCGAACTAGGGAAAGAGGGTAGACTACCTCATTTCCCAGACAAAACCTGGGGATTATTATGCCCCAACGCTGTGGGTTAGTCTCTAGACTACAGTGTCAGTCTATCCGGAGGTCGTCTGTCTCTTCTGGGGTAAGTACGACCTGTGGGTAAGTCAGTCACTGTGTCTCTGGGTAGGGCCTGTATGGGTCCTGGTCTGAGCGAAGTGATGTCTGGCGTAGGCACCCCGGCAGGGGTGTCTGGAACTGTATCCATGTGTGTGTGTGTGTGTGTGTGTGTGTGTGTGTGTGTGTGTGTGTGTGTGTGTGTGTGTGGAGAGAGAGAGAGAGAGAGAGAGAGAGAGAGAGAGAGAGAGAGAGAGAGAGAGAGAGAGAGAGAGAGAGAGAGAGAGAGAGAGAGAGAGAGAGAGAGAGAGAGAGAGAGAGAGAGAGAGAGAGAGAGAGAGAGCGATAGCCTGGCGGCCTGTCCAGGTTGTCTGCCCGCCTGCTGCCCAATGACTGCTGGGATAGGCTCCAGCATCCCTGTGACACACAGAGCAGGATATGCGGTTCGGATAATGGATGGATGGACAAATGGTCCAAAAAGTGACCATCAAACATGGGTTACTTTATCAACTCTTAAAAGTGCTTGACTCTCTTACAAGTTGATAGCAGAGGTAAGGATGGGTCACTGGTGTGGGTGTAAATTTGGTGTGGGCATATTTGCATGCGTCACAGAGCAGGGGGGGGTATGATTTCGGCATGCATTAGCTCGCTATATATAATGGTGTGCACCACCATGATGAGTACTGTGACCACACAACGCTACCGACAACAAGAAACACTAGAATCAGAATCATGTTTACTGGCCATGTAGGTTTTCACTACATGGAATGTGACTCTGGTTTCGTGGCTCTCTCAGTGTACTTAACATAGAATAACAACACTACAACACAACAATCTTCACATATAGACACAAAGATGGACTTATACAGGTGAAATAAGAGGGGATAAGGGGCAGTGGTGCAGAGAATATACTAGAGATGCTGGAACAGATGATCTCGCCATTGGGTCAACATTGTGAATTTGTTTGAGAATTGGGAACAACTGCCTCAGACGCCGGTGGTTTGATAGTAGCTGTAAGCAGTGATTAAAGTGGGCCGGAGCTACCCGGATCACGACACCGGCACGTCCCCTCCTCCCCCAAGTCAACCGGAGCTGAGATCCGGCACTCTGTAGACAGGAGTAATTTCAACCTTTTTGTCACAGTAAAATTGAAAACAAAAAACATGATGCAGCCAATTCACAAGCATTACAAAATAAATCGCAAATAAAGTCGTTCTTCTATTTTTATACTACTTTACTTTTTCTAAAAGTTTGAATGATATCGCGTCCTCACGTGACCCACACCTGCCTGCTGTGTGGCTTCACCAGACTTGACATCAGAAGAGACTGGCTTCACACTCACGGGTCAGGGTCAGTTCACCGCACCAGGCAGACAAGACTCGAGAGAGCGTCAACCTGCTACCTGCACTATTATCTTGGATTGGGGGGCATAAAGAGTGAGTATCTTCAGTGTATTTCCAATAGTATTTCCAATAGTTTTGTCCAGCTCTGCTGTGGTTTTCATTCAAGCAACTAACGTTAGCGAACGTAACGTTAGCTAGCTAGCTAACTAGCTATCTTCCACCCGGTAACGTTGCTAGCTAGTTGCTGACGTTGCTGGCTAGTTGTTTGAATGCTGCTAGGCAAGCTAACTGTCGGTAGCGTCCGGTAACATTACCGGTAGCTAGCTAGTTATGTTTGTCCAACCTTAGCTCTGGCCATGCAATATTTTCATTCAAATAACTAACTAGCTAGCAAACGTTAGCTACCGGTAGCTATTATTAGCTAACAATGCTAACGTCGGGACTACGGGACCAGTGGTTAGCTAGCCTAACGTTAGCTAGCTAGCTACCTATCACTCCCGCACTTTTGCCCACCTCTCTAATACAGAGATCCCCCACTTACCAAATCCCACTTTAACCCCTGGCTGTAAGTAATTATAATGGGATCTTGACTGGGACCAGGACTATATACAAAATGCATGCCCTTTTTCATGACCCTCCCCCCATA
Organism: Lampris incognitus; assembly: GCF_029633865.1. Classification (NCBI taxonomy): domain Eukaryota; kingdom Metazoa; phylum Chordata; class Actinopteri; order Lampriformes; family Lampridae; genus Lampris; species Lampris incognitus. Next base: position 50,529,252 of record NC_079219.1, read on the forward strand.
TGCCCTGACTACACCACCCTAAATCCTTTATACACGACACTCACTCTGCAAGAAGAACTGGATGCACAAGTGTTTTTATTTAGAGGGCACCAACATTATACTACTTGGCAATTTGACATTTGATGAAGAAAAATCCACTTCCATTTGGCTACACCTTAAATGCCATTAGGCAACTCCAGGCTAGGTGCATTTAAAAAACACCCACGCCGTGTAGGTTTTGTGTGCAGTTTTTCCACTGTGCTGCCCTCAGAAAGTCGAGGCTCTGGTATTATTTCCTCAGAGAAGGTCTCTCTGCTCATGAAACATCTTAATAAGTTCCTTCACCTGCATTTCAGAAACATAGCGCAAACTGGTAAAATAATCAGGTATGACAAAAGCCTTTTAATGGCCTCAAGTATCCAGTAGGGGGCAGGAGGGAGCTGCAGGACTATTACTGAAGAGTAAAAAGTGTTGTTTTTTTCTGAGTACTTAAACAAGAATAGTGATTCTTGAAGCACTATGTCTGAAACCATGTAGTCTTAACATCCTGTATACTCCCCTTGCCTTTACCAAACCCCTAAAATAAAGCAGCTTAGTTTAATTTCAAACCTCAAATCTATTTTGCATGAAGAAACAACCTGTCACTCATTACAAGCTTTGTGACTATCTGGGTTTTCCCTCTTCACAGTGCAGAAAGACTGTATTTAATCAGTGGACACCACTCGTTTTTTTTGTTTTTAACTGTCATAATTGTTTTTTTGTTTACTAAAGTGAAGGTTTATTATTTGGGGTCCAAGGTGAGGGGGCTGGGGGCCACGCGGTGCAAACGCTCGGATTTCAATTTATTTATTTTTTTATCATTCTTCCATCGGTGAATGTGGTAATGGAGCATACACCGTTAAAGTTATGCAAGTGAAATTTTCTGGGGAGGTATAGAATGGTGCACACGTTAGACACCATAAACGACACATGGCCACCAGCAGGTGGCGCTATAATCAAGGTAAGCGTGTTATGGCCAGTAATTCACACGTTGTATGCCGCACATTGAAAAACCTGACCGAATTGTGTTTGATAAGAAAAAAAAATTATTGATAAAATTTGAATGATCAAAAAACCCTTCCTGAATTTCGAGATATAGGCCACGCCCATTTCCAAACGGTTTTTAATTTATTATTTTTTTTGCGTAATATGCAAAACCTACTCATTCGAGCCTCCTAGGCTGTAAGCACGATCTGCACGAGACTTTGCGCATGGAATGTATGGACCCTCGTGATCAAAATCTATCAAAAATAATTTTGATGATTCAAAAAATGAGAAAGTCATAAAGGAACAACTTCCTGTAGGTTTCCCATGTCCCACTGAGGCTCTGTGCAAAATACGGCGCTAATTTGCCACTAGGTGGCGCTTTTTCACAAAATTGCGAAATATTCAATAAGTATTAAATAAGTAGCACACAATCTCAATTTCTCAGTGTGTGTGTGTGTGTGTGTGTGTGTGTGTGTGTGTGTGTGTGTGTGTGTGTGTGTGTGTGTGTGTGAATTTTGTGGCATGAAAATGATTGTATAACTGTCCAAAATACCCTGTACCAAAGGCAATGAGTCGCTTTTTCTAATGTTGTGGTCACTTTAGGAAAAGTCATCACATTTCAAGTTGAAGAAAGATCCTTTGGGGGTTTTCTCTCCTGTTGAAAATAGCAACACACGGGGCAACACTTGCAGCCAGTGCATTTAGTTAGCATGCCAAAGTGAATGCACGTTCTCTGCTTGACACCGTTTGTAATTTCATAACACACTTTTTGCATAGCCGTAAACACAACTCGCTGCGTTACACTGTTCGCAGCAAAACTAAACATTGGTCTCTACGTTGCTCCGCTATTTTATCAAGTGCCTTTCCTCACTGACACGCGAAAACACTTTTACATAATGAGTTTACTTACAAATCAGAGCTGGAGCTCTATAAATAGGCCACGTGTAAACATTTGGTTCGGACAACAATGGAGGGCTATTTGGACAAAAGGTAAGAGGGGCGAGAACTAGAGGAGGAGGAAGAGGAGGAGGAAGGCGTGAAGTAGGACGGGGAGAAGGAGAGGACGGGGAAGAAGAAGGGGAGTCAGGAACACCATAACTGGTGAAATCGGGCTAATGGCGATCCCAAACTCTGAAGGCCACCAGCCAGAGGAGCCAGCTGAGCCCCGCGCGCCCCACGCCCCCATAAAAATGCGTTCAGTCAATTGCGTAAAAAACCAAACAAACCCCCCCCCCCGAAATAATTCATACAATTGTGCTTGCATATCACGATCATGTGTTAGCAATAACACGTAACACCACGCACACACGTTTACATCGCACAGCTGACATGTTTACATGGGGAGTGACGCAAGAGGTCGACGAACATTTTGATGCATCATGTCCGAGAACTGAACTGAGGATGCTACAGCGATGTTAAAACGGTCTCCCTCTCTGTGTCTCTCTCTGTGTGTGTGTGTGTGTGTGTGTGTGTGTGTGTGTGTGTGTGTGTGTGTGTGTGTGTCTCTCTCTCTCTCTCTCTCGCTCTCTGTCTGTCTGTCTGTCTCTGTCTGTCTGTCTGTCTGTCTGTCTGTCTGTCTGTCTGTCTCTCGCTCTCTGTCTGTCTGTCTGTCTGTCTGTCTGTCTGTCTGTCTCTGTCTGTCTGTCTGTCTGTCTGTCTGTCTGTCTGTCTGTCTGTCTATCTCTCGCTCTCTGTCTGTCTGTCTGTCTGTCTGTCTGTCTGTCTGTCTGTCTGTCTGTCTGTCTGTCTGTCTGTCTGTCTCTCTCGCTCTCAGGCTGTCTGCATTCATCCAAGTCACACACGCGCGCAGGCCTCGGGGGAAGTGCGTGCGTGTCTTTACCAAGATGGCTCCCTCTGGCTGTGTCAACGCATTGTCTATGGGGGCGCGCTCTCCGAACAAGCGCTCCCATAGCTCACAAACTAAACATCACACAGCTGAGATGTTTACAGTGCGAGTGTCACAAGAAAATGTTGATGCATCGTGTGGGAATCGAGTGAGAATTGACGACAGCGCAGCGATGTGAAAAACGACAAACATCTGGAAGATTTAGGACCCTATCTTGCGCCCATCTGTGTGCCCATGGGCGTGTTGGTCTTAAAATGAGGCGTGGTCAGGTGCATCGCTGCCGTTGCTGTCTTCAGGCAGCGGAAAGCCGCTGCTTCACTGAGCAACAAAAACCTGGTGTACAGGCAACGGCGCAGTACTGTGCCGCTATTTAAAGGGCACATTATTCAGAGGGAAAGCCGCCCCTACGTAGGCGGGTGCACAACGCGCGCACACTCTGCTTCTTACAGAGTCGCACAAACATGCAAAAGATTGCACCCGAAACACTGCAATGTGAAAGATTATTGTTGTGTATACCACGATATGTAAGAAGTAAGGGTCAAAATGTAATCCGAGTTTTGGTGGATTCCTGTTGCTCCGTCTGCTCCCGCGCGTTCACTTCGACCCGCTTCTTCCGCAGGAAACCGTTCAGTTCTCCAACTTGCAACACCCACACGATTAATCAGGAGACTTGGTGCAACCGCTTTGCGCTCAGATTATGCGCCATTTATAGCAAATTGGGATTCAGACGCACTGGCGCAACGCGCCAGTGCCGTTGTGTGCAGCATATATGGTCGTGTAATGTTAGTCTATGGGACGCGCGCCTTCCGAGCAAACACTCATATCTCAGAAACGATAAACTTTAGGTACACTATTTTTCCTGTGTGAGTGGCTCGACACGTTTTCCTACGTTTTGATGCAGCATTTGTGCGCGTGCGTGAAAAACTTGCACGCGCAGCGACGAGTTAGATTGAGAGGTAGATATCCTTGCAGCTAGAACGCAGTTCGGTCCCCGCGTCCTTCTGCTCCTCCCACCACTCCTTCCGGTAACGGGCCCACTCAGGGAGGTTTTGAGGTCGCGGCAGTGTGCTGTATAGTGCCTTCACGGGAGATTTAAGGGGGGTTATAGTTGTCATTGCAAAATGTGCCCTTTTTAGTGGCTATTGGGGGTCCCTTTTCCCTTCCAAATTTTTTTTTGGGGGGGAGGGGTCTCCAAACCTTTGTTGGTTTGCGTCTCCTAACGGTGCGCGTCTGAATCAGAGCGACTGTGGTCGTCACCCATGTGATGAGCACGAGGGAGGTTAGGCAATGGGTTCAACCAAATTCGAGCCGCTGTGCTGTTGCAGCTGTCATCCGGATAGTTCGAAATGAGACCTGGTAAGTAACTGTATGTGATGTAGTCTTACCGGTACAGTAATATGAACTGTACTTTCATAATGACAAGGCTCTATCACTAAAACTATTCAAATGTCTCTACAGAACTGCAGGAAAACCAGTATCTGGTGGAAGAGGTTGACTGTTCTCCCCAGAGCAGGAGACCCACATATGGTCATTGCAAATAACTGCATCAGACTCGGAGACCTGCAGGACCACGTATTGGCAGATAGCACCGTATTCCCAAAGGGCAACAGAGTGACTCTGTCTGCACTGTCTCGTCTACTGGAGCGCAGTAGAACTGGGATGAAGCAGCTGCACAGAGCCCATGTAGGAGTAAACTCAGGCCGTGTAAAACAACAGAATATGTGCAGGTAGAGTAAGCGATAAGAATTCTTGGATATTCCGTTTTTAAATATTCATTAACAAGGTCTTGTCGGTGGAATCTAGATCGTTATATTGAGGCAGAAACAACCTTTCAGTCGCAAGGTAGGAGCTGCAGTCACTTTTTGGCAAGTGGAATGGTAATCAGGGGCGGGGATCACTTTTTGGCACAACACAACACCTGCACGGCACAACACCTGCACGGCACAACACCTGCCGCAAGCAAAACGAAACGGGAGGAACAGAGTTTATGAGTGCAGCGTGTGAGACCTGTTAATAAAATAAAAATTAAAAATTGAAGTTCAGCAGAAACTTAACGGGAAAAAACGTCTCTCTTAATGGGGGACCCCCCCACATGGATCAAGGGACTGCGGTTTCCATGGAAACTGCATTGGTGTTTTTGGAAAGTAATCAGGCAACTTACTATGAAAATAACCATGGACAGAAAAGAACACTGTGCTATATGGAGCATTTTGAGTAAGTTCGATGTGTATTTGCCCACAATTTCTTGGGGTATTTTAACGCTAGCTAGCTATCCTAGCTAAACTTGAGTATTACAGGCAGCAGTTGGCAGCAGGGAGTAGCTGGTGCAAGATAGCTAACGTTAGTTAAACTGGTTGTGTATCACAGGCAACAATAAATATTGGGCTTGTTATGTCTGCACACATCGACAGTGCTGCATTTGATTTGGTGCTGTTCTATTGTGCTGGGATCGATTGGTGATGCCTGCGGGCTCTGGGTTGTTTGATCGGGTCTGCCTGTGATGCTGTGTCAGTCTAAATAAAGAATGCAACGTAGCGGTTGTGTCGAGCGACAGCGCTGTGTCCTGACGTGATTTCTAAATACAATATGGCTATTTTGTGTACAGTCACAAGCCGATGGTTAAACCAAGGCCAGCCGATTTTCATATTGGCATATAGCAGGGATAGGATATGTCACCCCGTGGACCCACTACTCACGGGGATGAGCACTGGGGTAGGGTGCAATGCAGGCCAGGTGGCAGGCAAAGGCGGGGACTCGGGGCGTGCCGACTTCCGGCACGTTCCCAGTTGGTCCTCGAGGAGACCCCGAGGTAGACCCAGAGCTCGCTGGAGGGTCTACATGTCCATTCTGGCCTGGGAACGCCTTGGGATCCACCAGGAGGAGCTGGAGGGCGTTGCTGGGGAGAGGGGCGTCTGGAGTGCCCTACTTAGCTTGCTGCCACCGTGACCCGACCCCGGAGAAGTGGCTGAAGATGAGATGAGATGAAGGAGGATATGTAACTACATGGGTAATTTTGATAGCCGGAACCTTTACTTTGTCCTTTGCCTGCTTTCACCTCTGAGATATCCTTCATCTAGTCTCGGGACTGTATTGCACTTGGCTATCTATCAGTGTCTAATGTCAGCATGTTTGGGGGCTGACAGTGGATGTCAGTTCTACCTGTGACAATCTTGCTGATGGTGGCACTGATGTCAACATTCCCTGCTCCTTAATGTGCTGCAGTATAGCTCGGAGTAGCGACATCCGTAGGTCTGACACGCTCTCAGTATTTGGGAAAACATGCGTAGGTGTGTGCTTGTCAGACAACTTAGACACGTCGGTTATGTGGCTTTCATAAACTTTTTATTGTTTTACATGACGCAAACGTGTCTATGATGTGTTATGTCATCCATGTAAGCAGGTTAACGTCATGGCATCGTAATACACATAAAAAGCGCAAGCAGCTTTTAAAGGTGATCCCTGGAAGGAGGCCGTTGACATCTAGCAGCAGTACAGAAGGCCCTCTGAAAAAGGTGTGAAGACGACGAAGCCATCGTTGTCCCCAGCACTTGTCAAAGTAAATTGATGCCCATGCTAAATCCGGGTGAATAGGGGCCAGAGCAGCCCAGGGAAGTTCTCATCTGGGACACGTTAGTTGCCACCGAGCTGCTTTGGTACCATAACTGGTTCAGAGGTCACCCACATCTTGTCACACTCGGTCTCCCCCTATACTCCCCGTTCTTGAATCCTACTGAAGTATCCTTCTCTGCATGGGGTTGGAAGGTGGATGATCGCCAGCCCCCCAGTGCATACCTCTTCTACAGGCAATGGAGGCGGCTTGTGGAGACATCGATCAGGGGTCATGCCAGGCCTGGATACAGCACTCCACCCAATACTTTCCAAGACAACATTGCATGTGATGTGGATGAAGTCTTATGGCCAGACCCACAAAGAAGGCGAGATTTAGCCTAATTTTATTCTCTTCTTTTTTTTTCTAACAAAAACGTTTTCTTCTTCTACTGCACTTTTGTTGTTCAAGTAGAGTAAGAACATTTTACATACAAATTGTGCATGCCCCATTGCTGTGATTGGTTCCTGTAGTATGCTGCCTGGAGAATGCCACTTTTCAAGCCCCTTGAGGGTTTTAAGGCAATTCTCCTTCACATGGTTTCCAATTAAATATTGTATTTTTTTTCATATGTGTAAATAAAGGATCAATCAAGGATCTTTACACATTTGGATAGCTGTGTGTATGTGTGTTTACTACATGTATGACAAAACTTTATTGCAAACTGCCATACCCTGCACACAGAAAAAGCATTTTTCATTTATACTATCAGCATGTAGTTGGTGCATCATGTGCTTGTTCAAATGATGGTTTGTGTACCGTATTGACGCAAAAAAAAGAAATTAAAGAGTTTGAAGATCTTTGCAAGAGATGTATAATGTTTTGTTGGTTTGGTCTAAAGTTTTGTGGTTAGTGTGCAAAATAGCCTATAGTTTCAAAGATAGAGCCTAAGCAATCAGAAGAAAAAAGCTAAGCAATTAAACAGAGCGGCTGCAACTAAGCCTCTTGTCAAATGAAAGTGACTGTTTATTGTGTGTGTAAGCCCACAGATACACATTCATCACCACACTGAATAGGAAATAAGGAGCGTTAGCAGCATGCCTCTCCAGTAAGGGGCAGTAGGGCCAGTAGCTGTGTTACAAAGGTGTGTACTGCAGCATTCATTGGTGAAGGTGAAGTTGAGTCCCATGGCGTATTTTTCACCGGTGAGGCCACACAGAGGCGGGAGGACACAACTCTTCTCATACAACACCACACGGAAGTCTCCTGAAAACCAGAGTATGCGTTATAAATGTCAATGTGGTGAAGACTCACACACACACACACACACACACACACACACACACACACACACACACACACACACACACACACACACACACACACACACACACACACGACCCAGCAGTTCAGTTGACTCAGGGTTAATAGGTACACTGTCTCTTTAAGAGTCCCGACCGTGAGCACAGAGCGAGAGAGTTCGCGGGTTCACTCGAGTAAAATGGCGGAGAAGAGAGAAGGCTTCGCCCGGTGTTGCCAGCCTCTAACCTTTCTTGTTTTCAAATCACCGCTCTCTGCCATGTTTTCCTGCTAGGTGAGCGCATGTATTGTACCAGTATTTGTTTTGTGAAAAGAGGTTATTTTCTTGTGGATGAGTAAATGTGCCTTTTACGAAGTCAGAAGGCTAATCGCTAGCAAATTGCTAATCGCTAGCTAGTAGCTAATTGCTAATGGCTAGCTAATATTCTTAATGCTTAATATACTCTACCCATCGTATACGGAGTTCTAAATTACTACGCTTGACTAAATGGTAGAGAAGAGAGAAGGCTTAGCCAAGTGTTGCCAGCCTCTAGTCTTTCTTATTTTCAAATCACAGCTCTCTGCCATGTTCTCCTGCTAGCTGATGGAGGGGACGGGAGCTGAGTAGATACCAGCATTCTCCTTGGACACTGAAGACGAGTTGGGCACCATCACCTACTTCTGTTCTTGGGTCACTTGAGTATCACAGAGCATGTTTCTTTGATATCGAGCGCTATAATACTTTTTTTTGTACCTAATATGTTTTGTTTCAGCTGTTTACTGGGAGTGTTTTTGCACAGATCGAGGAGTATCAAATCAAGGACAGGCTAAAGACATTCCTTTCTGCGAGGTTTAACTGTTCATTGGTAAACAACAGTAAAAAAAATGTCTTTCACTGAAAGAAAAAAAGATGTTGAACAAGAACTTGATTTTTTCGCTAAAGTTTCTTAATAGCTAAACTACATTGTCATTCATTCATGTTTGTTATATTGTCATTTATTCATGTCATTCGTTCTCTTTCATTTATAAGTCATAACTTACAAATTACAGAAGATAATTTATCTAATTTTATTTATGTATTTTGTGCATTTACTTAAAACAAAAGGTTGACATTTTTATATGAAAGAAGATATGTTCCAGTCCATTAGTTGATTGTTTGTACTTAGGTAACATACTACTACCAGACCCTGGTATATATCTACTGTTACAGTACAAGTTAACTCTGGTCTCATCTTGATTTATTTCTATTTAAAGAGGGACAAATAGATACTTGGCTACACACACACACACACACACACACACACACACACACACACACACACACACACACACACACACACCGATGATCACCAATTACCAATTACACCTTTAAGTGGTTGAAAAAGGGGGGTCCATACTAACAATTGTCCATGTATATGCTCCATACTTGCACTGAATTAAATCACACTCTAATGATACACTCAGCTAAATGATTTTAATGTTAACATACAAGATGTCCTTGTGCCAATTCGCTGATCAAGGCTTAGATGTAAATGGCATGGGATGCACTAATTCAATAACTATATACTAATCACACGACTTTCGCTTTAAGGGTGTTTTCACACTTGATCCCTGTCAGCCCTCAAAACAAACCCAGAGCGATTAGTCAAAATTTTTGCTCATATGTGAACACTCAAAACAAACTCAGACCTCTCTGAATTCAAGTCAGTATTGCGGTTTACTTAACCTGTGCATTGTGAACACAAAGCACTCCAGGTTCGCTTCGCCTTTGCCATTGTATTGTAGCGACCGGAGGAAGTGGTCGCTCCGACTGTCGATGGTCTGCGCTGGGGGAACGCAAGGGCTCATGGAACTGTTAATGTTCGAATTGAAATTGTTATGATTTATGCTAAATGTTTACGTGTTCAAATGTTTGGTTCATGTTGGGATGTTTAGTTTGTTTAGGGGTTTGACTCGGACTAAATAGAAGACTGTTTACTGACTGACTGACTGACTGTAGGACCATGATTTAGACTAAACGTTGCCGGATGTGACGTCGGGGGGGGGGGTCATTGTGTAGTTGTTCTGTTCCTGAGGCAAATAAGCGAGTATTCCTGGGACCGTGTGGTGTATGGGGCACGGGGATTGCTATTAAACGGAAATCTCTGCTGGGGCCCTGAGTGGACAGATGTGTCAGTGCTGGGGCCTGAGGTAAAGGCCTACCATTGTCAATGGGGCAACTTTGAGCTCCATGATGGGTTGGCGTACTGGAAGCGGCAAGCTCCTGGACAAGGGAATGACCTCCTGCAGCTATTAGAGCCCATGTGCACCGTCCCCAGGTTCTCCAGATGGTCCATGGCTCGATGGGGACCGGGCACTAGGGGAACGCCAAGACCCTCCACCGCCTCAGGGGGCAGTTCTACTGGCCTGGTTGTTGACGAGACGTGGAGCTACTCGTGCACTGCTTCAACTCCTGCACCCCCCAGAAGGGACCAACCCAGCACTCCCATGCCCCACTGCAACAGTACTTGGTGTTCGGGGCCCAGCCCTAGCCTGAGAATGCCGAGGAATAGAAATGGACTACTATCGAAGACTTAAGGGACCGCCTGCAGGTGGTCCACAACTACACCTGCCGGGCCGAGGCCAACTCTGGAGCAGAAGAGGACCCATGACACATGATTTCTTGGGCAGGCCTTTGTTCCAGGGGACAAGATATGGATGTATTGTGCCGTTCGCAAGAAGGGGATTTCCCCCAAGCTTTGCAGCCACTGGTAGGGGCCCAGTGAGGTCGTGGGCCAGCTGTCTGAGGTGGTGTACCAGATACACATGCCCGGCTGGAGGCGCATGGTGGCGCTGCACCAGGACAGACTCTCCCCATACCAACTGCTTGCTCTGTCTGTTGTTGGAAAGGGGGCGACAGCAGCACCCCATGCGCCAGTCAGTGTGACTCTCCTCCAGTTGCACTTCCTGTGAGCCCCAGACGTCCTGTTTGCCAGCAATGGCACCCTGGGCATTTGAGTGACTGCGTTGGGTGATGGGGTCATTGAGGACGGCTGATCCCTTAAATGGGGGCTATGTAGCAACCGGAGGAGGCAGTCGTTTTTTCGACTGGTCTGTGCTGGGGGAGTGCAAAGGCTTATGGGACTGTTAATGTTCGCGTTGAAATTGTTATGACTTATGTTAAATTTTTACGTGTTCAAATGTTTGGTTCATGTTAGGGTTTTCAGTTTGTTTGGGGGTTTGACTCGGACTAAATAGAAGACAGTTTACTGACTGACTGACAGACTGTAGGACCGTGACTTAGACTAACGTTGCCGCTTGTGACCTTGGGGGCGGGGGGTCCATTGTGGTGTTGTTCTTTTTCCAAAGGCAGGTGTATGGGGCGTTGTATGGGACACGGGGATTGCCAATAACCGGAAATCTCTGCCTCTGTCATCTGTTCTTCCACGCAAGCTCGCCAGAATATTTTAGCCCTGTAGGCTTGCCGTAGTCATGTCACACGCTGGTGCCCTGCCGGGACGCTCGAAAACCAAATAGTTTGAAGTCACGGAACATGACCGCGGGTAACGCTAGCAAGACTAGTGGACGACGAGTAGTTCTGGTCCGAGGAAGAAACTAATACACTTCTCCAAAGATGGAACTAAGAACACATCAAACGGCAACTGTCTATAAGGCACAGAAACGCTAAGGTTTCCTCCAATTTTCGGTTCATATTGTAACGTGCACGGATAAATAGACTCGTTAGCGCTTGGCTAGCGGGTCGGATCTCTTAGTCGGCTGGTTAACGTTGTCACCCGCGGTGCGGGAGATACAAGTTCGCGACCCGGCTGTGGCGACGGTTCCCGGGCGGCCCACCTGGATTCGCTGCAATATGAAAGCGAGGGGCTTCATTAGGAGCGCGCTGTAGTGCTACGTCAAAGTAAAAAAAAAAACAAAAAACACGTCAGTAGTACTTTACCACATGCGATAAAATGAGAAAAAAAACCATAATCCAAAGAAGTAAAGCTCTCAGCTCCAGAGCAACTATCAGAGCTGAAGTGGACCAGAAAGAGAACTGAACGTAGTCCCTTTTCTGTTGGTCCACTTTAATGGGACTGGGTTTGGCTTAAAAAGGCGTTTATGTGAAAGCACCCTAACTGTGTGTCCTGGAATCATAAGTTGTGTATTTAATTTCTGACAGAATTACAGTCAGGTGATCCCTGGTTGTTCAGGGCATCACCATGGAGTCCTTGTACTGTAAAAGTAACCATCAGAATACACACAGCTTGGCATGAGTCTTTTCAAATTTCACGATCAAACCTTTTGTCAGTTGGTTCGAATATTTGATGCGGGTAACTCCAATTTTCAATTTTGTACTAAGCAGTTTATTCAAGAGTACTATTAGTTACTTATTTTAAAGTAAAAATCAGTGAGTATACTTTCTGTTTATTTTTTATGTACTTATCAGAGATATACTAAACAAAATTATACTTAAGTGTACTTACAAGTATACTACTAGTACATATACTTGAACTTTACTTGAACTTGAACTTTACTTGGAAGTTTACTTAATAAAATAAACTTCAGGTATACTCTTTTTTGGTAAGGGCGGAGGTTCAAATGGTGATTTGAGGGCATCTTTCATAACTCATGGACAGTGGACGCCACCCACAACCTACCTGCCGTTTTAAAAGGAGCTACACAGGCCAGGCGGTGTTTTCATGATGTCGTTTTCTTTACGTGTGGCAATACAGATTTTTCTGAAAGCAGCATTGTTCAAATTTATTCTGACAAATCTTAATGATAAAGCTGCTGTCTCGCACACGCACAAAACCAAACCACCTACAGGACATCACACACACACACACACACACACACACACACACACACACACACACACACACACACACACACACACACACACACACACACACACACACACAGAGTTTGGTTCAGCATTCAATCGATTGTTAAGAAATGAGTAAAGCCTGGAAGGCGCGTCACCTCTCTCACCCACGGCTCTGCTGGACAGACAGAGCTGGCCGGGAGGACACTTCATGGGGAACCTGATGCAGTCCAGCGGGGAAATGGTGGGAAACACACAGGTATAGCAGAACAGGGGGACTGAAAGACAGATGGGGTTGTAATCAGACTCTGGCTTTGAAAAGTTCAGAGATGCATGAATGGCATTTGAATTTCCTTTCAAAACGCTAATATATCCATGCGACCTCGGGGAAATGAAGATGTCAATAGCCCAATGTTGGCTGAAATATCTTTTAATGGCCCAAAGAAAGCCTCCAACAGTACTAGTATTCAGTTTTACCTTGATACCATTAATAGTTTTGTTGCTATAGCTACAACATATGTTTCTGTTGCTGTACATCCTGCTTGGGAATGAACCTGTGCATTTCACAAGTTTCTGCACACTAGTTTGGTCGATGCAATGCTCCAACAATTGTAGAAAGAATGTATTATCCAACGCTACATATCTATTTGTCTATTGTCCTACATGTGCACGCGTGAGCGCGCGCGCGCGCACACACACACACATACACACATATACACACACACACGTCTGTGACGTTCACGTACCCGCAGCTGGAAGTAAACACAGGAAAAGCAGCGCGCGACAGAGCTTTGACATCACTGTTATTGTCCCTCTCCCCAAACAAAGAGAAGACTGACAAACCGGAGCGACTCGTCCAGTTCCTGAAGGCTTTCCCCGGCTTGTTCTGAGTCTGGATCACCGCAGCCGGCACAGCTTCGTCCTTATTCGCTCCTCCTCCTCCCCCCCCACCACCCCCCAGCAGGTAAACGGGTGTTTTTCGCCCTCGCCGCTGACGGGTGGGTCGTCCCTCCTCGGCTGGCCCCAGCTGGCGAGATGTGCGAGTAAATCCTCACAGGTTCGTTATCAAATCACGTCCATCAGCTGCAGGAATCCCCCCCCCCTTTGATTCAATAAGGTCATTAGCTCCCCGACCGTAACCCTGATGGAAGCTGAGCTAAGTGTGGCAGCCCGACGCTCGCCCGGGGAGACTGTACCCAATCAAACACGCGCGCGCGCACACGCACACAGTTGGGCGCTGGCACGCGGCCATATGCATTTGCTCCTTTGTGAGATTGAATTTCAGCGTTTCTTAACACGGTGCATTTACATACTGCACAGGCTTGTTCCCTGTACAGTAATTCAGCAACCTGTGTTTATCAAATTAGCCCCTCTTCCTTAATGAGAGACGTGTTGTTACATGGACCGGACCGTCAAGTGACCGGCAGTCCCATGACAAGCTGAGTGGTGAGGAGGTAGGGTGGCTACTGAGAGGGCCAGAAGGACTCTTACCACACCACGAAACACCATCCAAATACAGCTGCTAGCGTCCTGTGCTTCGCTAGACCGTTTACTTGGTACCTCACTCTCCTCTTTCAAAACCCCTCTCTCAAGAGCCACCCGTTTAAATCTTCTGTTAAACTTCCGAGTTTCCTCCTCTTTTCTCTCTCCCACCATTTTGTCCTATGCGACATTCTCTTCTCTTTCTTTCGCTTATCTTTCTGTCTGTTTAATGCCACTCTCGTTGCGTTGCTTTAGTAGTAATTGTCAGTTTTTATACTGATCTCTATGTATTTCTTCAGAGTACCACAAATAAAATGTGTTATCATTCATATTGTAGCGAATTCGGGGGGCAGCCCGGGAACCGCCACGCGAACCAATGTCTCCCACTCCTCAAGCGACAACGTTAACCAGTCGACTAAAGGGTCCGACCCGTTAGCCAAGGGCCAACGTGTCTACTTATCCATGCACGTTACAGTATTATTTCCGTTATTATCGTTTGCTGGATAACAGTTTTGTCCGATCATGGCCAGGTCTGAGCTGCCTAAGCTCTGCAGGGTAGACGCGGCTTAGTGGTTCAAGGTGATGCTTAGTTCTCCCAAAAGAAGAAACCAAACAGACATTTGACACAGGAGGACAGAACGGAAGAGCAAGTCAAGTCTCGATTCGTTTAGATTTCTTTAATGACCATTATTAATGTAGGATAGTGGATTAAGCTTATTACTTTTTGGAAAAAAAATGACAAGTACCATCGTACAAGTCAACACATTCTTGTCCCACGATGTCTACACAACCAGAATCCTGTTTATTGGCCATGTAAGATTGCGCATACATGGAATTTGACTCCGGTTTTGGGGCTCTTCGTCTTACAGACGCCTTTGCAAAAGCACTGATACATGACACACAAGGATCCTACTTTGTATGCCGGCGTTTTGATATATGACGTCGTGGGATGAGAATGGGCTGGACAGTGTGGAATGAAGACATTGTGGGACGAGACATATTTCCACAATACTGTCACAAAATGCACTTCAGTGGAATGCAAATGCTTATCACAGCTTATTCCGCGACTTCACTGACACAACACTCACCGTCACTTCACATCACGCACTCTCATTGGAGCAAGAGTCACGGCGGGGGGGGGGGTGTTCAGCATGCCCCCTGCTGGAGAGCTGTAGGCGTGGCTCGCCTGTCCAAAAGCCGGCGCCTCATGCGAACCACCAACGAGTCCACCTGAGTGGCCGCCGTCTTTTTCTGCAGGTTGTTGTTCAGCTGTCGGAAGGTGTCCTGTAAGCTGGCCATCTCGTCTTCCGATGACGTCAGGCAGCGTTTCAGCACTGCGGTGCCCTAGAACACGCAGGCGCGCGCACACACTTTCTTGAGGAACTTTTTCGAGGCAATCTACCAGCTGTCACTCATATCATACCATTCTTTCAAGCGAATCAGTGAGTCAAACTAGGACGGGTCTTGACGCATGCTCAGTAACCCAGGGAAGACCATCACAGAACGCTGAATCAGCTCACCTGCACACAACGTTCACTGAGAGAAACGTGTCATCACTCTTCTAAGTGACCTGCAGTCAGTGTTGTAGTCAAGTCACTAAACCGCGGGTCCGAGTCAAGTCTCGAGTCCCCAGTGTTCGAGTCCGAGTCTCCAAAGAAGAGTCCGAGTCGAGTCCGAGTCAAGTCCCCATTACCTGAGTCCGAGTCCGAGTCATCAGGGTTGAGTCTGAGTCGAGTTCCAAGCTGGACTCCAGTGCTCCACCCTGGCACCGTATAAAAGCTGACATACAAATAAAAAAGGTCTGCATGAACACAAACGACACAGCTGTCACCGCTTCAGAGGGAGTTTGTTTACTCTGTGACACAACAGCCAAACAAATGCACTCGCAAGCATGTGCACACACACACCAGCGTTGTGGTCGAGTTACTAAACCTTGAGTCCGAGTCGAGTCCCCAGTGTTCCAAGTCCGAGTCATCGGTGCTCAAGTCCAAGTCGAGTCACGAGTCCTGAAAATCAAGTTCTGGACTCGGGTACTACAACACTTGTCTGTAGTCAGTTGGACCTTTCACACATTGAAATGCAATGCCTGCACTATCCATGAAGTGCCCAGATTAAAAAGAACCTTTACAACTTTAATAGTGAAGAAGATATGACAGAATGAACTAGAAAGACACCAACCAAAATAAAAGTGATTAAACTAGGACAGACAGCACACCTAATGGCTCAACAGCAGATTAAGAGCTAATGAATTAAAGTATAATGAGGTATCGAGGTGACGGCACCACTAAAGGAGATGTGTTTTAATTAAAGTTGCTGTTGAAGCGGCTGTTCTCAGCTTCGACCGGAGACTAATCCACAGTTGACAGAACACTGCTTCACCGTCAGACTTAACCGGTCTTCTTGGAATAAGAGCATGAGCGAAGACTCTCTTCATGCTCTTTAGAATATGAAGAGAGCTTAAAACACATTTGTCAAGCCTTTTACTCGCGTGGGGTGCATGGTGCCGATGGGCAATAACTCGATATTATCATTTAGCTTTCAGTGGTATCGTATCGGGATGAAACGTGGATCCTGTCATCCTGATGCACTATTTTACTATCTAAATGAATGAGAATCATACCCTGGAAGGGAGTTTGGTATTATATACTTTATATTACCAAACAGTGTGATGTGATGATCCTCATTTGGTTTCTTAAACAAGGTATTTCTGCATGTATGTAAGCAGATATTGTGACAGGCCATCAATATTGTGCAGAATTCAAACATGATTATATTTGTTTTTACCTGCTTGAGCTGAGCAGCCTCCGCTAGCTGTGTCCCAGGGTGTCTCTGGTAGACCTTTACTAGAGGTCTGTTCAGTTTTTCTCTGGACAACAGGTCACTGCTGGACTCTGGTCCCTGGGCGAAACAAGGACACCGGGGTCAAACCCTCATCTCGATTAAACTGGACAAGTCCTGTCCTCCGTAAAATACTTATAAAGACCAATCAAGACTGCTGCTGCACACATGCATAGTGGGGCTGCAGTACATGAGTATGGACTCGGCCTTGAGGCTGCATTTTGAATGTCTCTGTCTCCGTCTTGGACTTTGCATCATAATGAATTGGATTTGACTCGGTTTCAGACAGTGGTGACTCATGATCATTTTTTTCCGAGACTGGTCCAGTACAAGACTTTGATTTACTTCTTTTTTTTTATGAATATCAAGTTTCCACTGACGAAATCAATAAAGTGCAATCTCATTTAATTTGTTTTTATTATTATTATTATTATTATTATTATTATTATTGATATATGTCTCTGAAACATTGTAAAACTGGAATCTGAAACTTTCCTTCCTTGGAGGAGGAAACAACAGCCTTGATAATCCAAAGGAGTTGAATCAAGTGCAACTGGACTTGGTATATATCCGTGAAGACGTTTCGCCTCTCATCCAAGAGGCTTCCTCAGTTCGTGCCTTTCTGACTAGACCAAGCTAGTCTGACTGGCTGGTGATGAGACTCAGCCAGTCAGACTAGCTTGGTCTAGTCAGAAAGGCACGAACTGAGGAAGCCTCTTGGATGAGAGGCGAAACGTCTTCACGGATATATACCAAGTCCAGTTGCACTTGATTCAACTCCTTTGGATAACCATGACCTGGATGAATGAGAACATTCACAGACAAACAGCCTTGATAAATCATGCAGTGTGGGGGACATTTTAATCTTTACTATGATGGTAGACCACTACAACTACAGTCAGGGTGTTCAGTTGGACTTGTACTTTTCTGGTTTCAGTCTTCACAGAAGTTTTGGCTCCATTGGCGTTGATTCGGACTTGCCCCAGTAAAGACTTGGCGTGGACTTGGGCGGTGCTGACTTAATGGCTAATGTATACTGACCCGGGATCGGTCGTGGTTGTGGCGAATACGGTTGATTTCCCTCTGTTTGCGATAGATGGCCTGCCTGGTTGCCACAGACATCAGCGTAAGTTGTTGCTGCAGAGAACAACAAGAGAAGCTTGGCATTCTGATATTCTGGTGTCAGCGAGATGTCAGGGGGTCTGTCTGGAGATTACCTTCACAGCGACCGTCTCTGCAATTTTCTTAAGCAGGCCGTGGTTGACCGTGTGCTGTGCAGCTCTTTGCCTGGCGATGGCGCTGGTTATCGTCTGTCTGATTTTCTCCCTCAGCAGCTGTGACTGGCTCAGGGCCTGAGTGGAGGACTCCAGGGCCTGCTTATACCCTAGGAGGTCGACAAATAAGGTGAACCCTGCCGACCGTTTTCTCAAATTCATCATCGGCGCTGTCAGGCGGGTAAAATGTCGCTTCTCTTCATCAGCTTTTCTCTAAAGCATGTTGTCGACAAGTGGTATTTCAGATGGTTATCACGCCCTTTAAAACTCAACTCTACTGCCACTCACACCTGTCATTCAATCTGTGAATGCCAAGCAGCCAGACAGTAGGGTTTGTTGTTTTAGATTTACATCTATCTAGTAGCCACACCAACATGTACCCTGGTTCTGCTGAATGACAGAAGCTAAGCAGGTGTGGGCTTGGCTAGTACTTGGATGGAAGACCTTCTGGGATTACAGCGTTGCTGCTGGAAGTGGTGTTGGTGGGACAGTAGGGGGCAGTCTTCCCTCAGGTCCTAATTAGAAAGAAAAATCCCAGTGCAGTGACGGGGGCACTGTGCTGTAGGAGGTGCCATCCTTCAGATGAGATGTTAAACTGAGGTCCTGACTCACTGTGGTCCTTACAGATCCCACAGCACTTATCACAAAGAGTTGGGGGTCCCCTGGTGTCCTGGCAAATAAATCACAACCTGGCTCTCTCCATCTGGCCACCTAATCATCCCCGTGTGTAATTCACTTGATGATTCCTCCCTCTCCACCCCAAGCTGACGTGTGGTGAGCGCTCTGGCACAAAATGGCTGCCGTGCATCACCCAGGTGGTGCTACACATTGGTGGTGGTTGAAGTGAGTTTTACCCTTCACTGTGAAGCACTTTGGGTGTCAAGATAAAGCGCTATATAAAAGTAATCCATTATTATCAATCTATCTATCTAAAAACATTGGCACTATGAATACTCTTTCTCAGCAGCCTATTTTACCTCCCACAATCCAGATTAGAGACCGTATCATGAGATCCTGCAAAAATTATCATGCTGCTCACTGTGATTTCAGCTGGAAGCAGACCTGGTGTGAAGGGGCTGACGGGGTCGGCTTTGGTGAAGGTCTGAGAGGTGGACGTATGTCCTCCTGTGGACAGAGAGCCGTGGTGTGGCATCAGATCCAGAACACAAGATCTCTCGGCGGCACAATCCAACAGCCGTCTGCTGCACAAACCCAGGACCTGAAGGACAGGGAGGGTTTATTTTACCTTGATCTGGTTATCGGCGCAGTGTCTGTTTTTAACATCCATACTTCTAAGTACATTAAGGGGAATATGGGAGAGAGAGAGAGCGAGAGAGAGAGAGAGAGAGAGAGAGAGAGAGAGAGAGAGAGAGAGAGAGAGAGAGAGAGAGAGAGCAAGATAATTGTATTATTATGTAATATCATGACAATCATAGGGAATATCATATATATATATATATATATATATATAAATATAAACAATGTTAGGCCAGTAGGGGGCAGTCTTCTATAGTACATATATATATATATATATATATCTGTGTGTGTGTGTGTGTGTGTGTGTGTGTGTGTGTATATATAAATAAAACAATGGTTGGCCAGTAGGGGGCAGTGCGCGACGCACGTAACAGGCCTGTACTGTTATGTATTAAAACTTTTTTTCCTGCATCTGTATCGATATATATATATATATATATATATATATATATATATACGTGTGTGTGTGTATATATGTGTGTGTGTGTGTGTGTGTATATATATATAAAAACAAGATAACAGGCAAGATTGAGATGGTTTGGACATGTGCGGAGGAGAGATGCTGGGTATATTGGAAGAAGGATGCTGAATATGGAGCTGCCAGGGAAGAGGAAAAGAGGAAGGCCAAAGAGGAGGTTTATGGATGTGGTGAGGGAGGAAATGCAGGTGGCTGGTGTGATGGAGGAAGATGCAGAAGACAGGAAGTGATGGAAACAGATGATCCGCTGTGGCGACCCCTACCGGGAGCAGTCGAAAGTAGCAGTAGTAGATATATATCTAACAATACCTGCTTAGCATATGCACAAATACCATGAGAATCCAACTGAGGATTATCACATTGAACCGTTGGGTAAGTATTATACCAAACCAAAATTACTTTTCAAATAATTGTAGCCAATAGAGTCTCCTTATCATTAATTTAGACTGCGAAATTGTGTATCACAGTTTGACAATATCCTAACTTCATCCCGATACGATGCCATTGAAAGACGATAAACAATAGTATTGAATTGTTACACAGCCCTGTATGCAGGTCACTCCTTTTTCATCATGTGTGTCAGTAGATCAGATGACAACGGGGAAGTGAACTGGAATAGAATGGAATGAAGAGAGAAAGATGGTATGAAAAGAGACATTTACTGATGAAGACAGGATGGTGTACAACAGACATGAGCAGTTATGTGCCATGGAGTGCCAAGGGTCCACGGGTTTTCCCTCTATGTGGTCACTGAACCAAGTGATTTTACATAGTCTACCCCCTCTGGTTGAAGATCTGGTGTAGGTTGGATGGAAAACCTGCTTATTCCCGGTGCTCCATGGCACATGGTTGCCTTTGGTGTCAAAGGTCAGCTATTCACCTGTTGCTGGTTTATTGTGTCTCTCAGCATCCCCTCCAGCTCCTGTTTCAACTTGACCAGCTCTCGCCGCTCGCACACCAGCAGGTCATCGACGCCGTCTCTCTCCTGCAACATAACAAGCCGACAGAGAGTCCCCCAAAACATCTCGTATCCCATGCACCCACCTGGACGAATGTACTCACTTGTACCACTAGTCTGTGGGGTGCTGGATGACGGTGCTTTAATGGTAGTGAAAGAAAAAGTTGTTCGGTGAGGACAACACTGCCAAGACAGTCTATCTGAACACGTCCGACAGTCTTGACGTCATTCAGAAATGTCCCGTCATCTTGTTTCTAGAATCATTCACTCACCAAGAAATGACCATGTGGCATTATTTATCACTTATTAAGAATGGCTATACTGAGTTATCGAAGTTATTTCATATTAAAAAGAGCGTTTTTAGAGGTAAATAAATAAAGCTTTATCATAGAGAACTGCTTTAGAAATGGTTTAGTCTAATAACTGCATAGACAAATTATCCTTCAGACTGGACAGAAGATCTTAAAATCAGTGTAATTCATAACTTGATCCGAGAGTTCTGGTCTTTCAGGTAAACATGTGATTTTATCTTGTTTCAAGAAATCTTACCAGCTGAAACCTCTTTCTGCAGCGGCAGATCATTTTGCTTGTTTTGGGGATTTACTTTACTTGAACACATTACATTTTGTCTCCATTTACGGCATTTTTGCAGTGAAATTATCAGACCTGGCAGCCCGGAAATGAAATTGAGTAATTTTGACCCTGTGATTCAATTCAATTGTACTTTATTTTGGGGGGGTTTTGGGGGGGGGTATCCCCCCCCTTTTCTCCCCAATTGTATCCGGCCAACTACCCTACTCTGCTGAGCCGTCCCGGTCGCTGCTCCACCCCCTCTGCTGATCCGGGGAGGGCTGCAGACTATCACCTGCCTCCTCCGATACGTGTGGAGTCGCCAGCCACCTCTTTTCACCTGACAGTGAGGAGTTTCACCAGGGGGATGTAGCACGCGGGAGGATCACGCTATTCCCCCCAGTTCCCCCTCCCCCCTGAACAGGCGCCCCAGCCAACCAGAGGAGGCGCTAGTGCAGAGACCAGGACACACATCCACATCCGGCTTCCCACCCGCAGACACGGCCAATTGTGATGCCCGACCAAGCCAGAGGTTACATGGGGGATTCGAACCGGCGATCCCCGTGTTAGTAGGCAACGGAATAGACCGCCACACTACCCAGACATCCTGTACTCATGAAATGTGGAGTTGCACGCTGTCAGGATAGTGCACATGTTGGGGTTGTAAGTGGAAAAACGGAGATACAAAGAGACCATCAGCATCCAGTGTGTCACCTCTGTCCTGTTCTGGGGAGAGGTGTTGATGACTTTCACCTCAATTTAAACTCTGTTGGAGTTTCACTTCCTTTAAGCTGAGCCGACCAACTAGACATTGCACTTTAGAAATGCGGTCCTTTCATTTCCATTTCCCTTTTCTGATTGACTTGAACATTCACAACCCTCCTCCGCATCTTCCAGGATCGCTCACCGTCTCCGTGGTGGAGGGTCTCCTGCTCCTCTCTTCGGTGCTCCTCCTGTTGACCTGCAGGTCGTTCCTCAGGCTCCACAGCATTTTCTCCAGGTGGCTCCTCTCTCTCTCCAGCCTGGTGCCCTCCTCGGTCACTTGCCCCGCCTGTCTGCGTAACTGGCCCTCCGCCTCCCTCACCCGGCGCATGTACTCCACGGCCACGCCGACACTCGACTCCGCACACTGCTCTCGTAAGCTGGACGGGGCCACAGAGGTGAACTGGGAGTCCCCGAGGAGCTACAAAATGAGAGAAAAGTTGTGTGTTCATAAACAAAGACAACTAAGAATCCCGGAAACAGAACCTGGCTGGAAAGGTTCAGGTGTTAGACTGGCTGGCGTTTAACTGTGGTCACGTTCTTTCTATTCATTTAAGTTTCTGTTGCATCTGGAAAACAGTAAACGACCATTGAGCGCACAGCACAGTATCGGATGTACCCAAACATCCCTTCAATCCTCATTTTGAGTCTCTTTACATGAGGGTGAAGGCTGAGGTCGTGAAACCCTTTAAAACTAAGAGATCCCTGAACAGATTTTGTGAGATTACTAAAAATGACGAAAGAACAGTAAGTTTCTCAAACTGTCACCATCTCATTCTATCAGCATTAGTATTAGTATAGTAGGAGAGGTGGAGGTGGAGGTGGAGGTATGCACTGGAGAGAAGAGGAATGAGTCAGTAGGCGCAAGGCGGAATACCTATGTGTGAATGAGAGGGAGGACAGTGGAATGGTGAGGATGCAAGCAGGAGAGGTGAGGAAGGCGTATGAGTTTAAATACTTGGGGTCAACTATCCAAAGTGCAGAAGAGAGGTGAAGAAGAGAGTGCAGGCAGGGTGGAGTGGGTGGAGAAGAGTGCCACGAGTGATTTGTGACAGAAGGGTACCAGCAAGAGTTAAAGGGAAGGTTTACAAGATGGTTGTGAGACCAGCTATGTTATATGGTTTGGAGACAGTGGCACTGATGAAAAGACAGGAGGCGGAGCTGGAGGTGGCGGAGTTGAAGATGCTGAGATTTTCACTGGGAGTGACGAAGAAGGACAGGATTAGGAACGATTATATTAGAGGGACCGCTCAGGTTGGACAGTTTGGAGACAAAGCAAGAGAGGCAAGATTGAGATGGTTTGGACATGTTTGGAGGAGAGATGCTGGATATATTGGGAGAAGGATGCTGAATATGGAGCTGCCAAGGAAGAGGAAAAGAGGAAGGCCAAAGAGGAGGTTTATGGATGTGGTGAGGGAGGACATGCAGGTGGCTGGTGTGACAGAGGAAGCTGCAGAGGACAGGAAGAAATGGAAACAGATGATCTGCTGTGACGACCCCTAATGGGAGCAGCCGAGTAGCAGTAGTAGTAGTATCAGCATTAGTATGATAATGAAGTATTAATATCTTAGTACTGATATATTTGTATGATATTTAGTATAAAAGTATAATAGTTTTTATATATTGGTGGTAACAGCCTATGTTTGTATAATGTTATTCATATTTTAACTTATATAGTTGTTTAATACATTTTATCGACTTAAAACTGGCTAAGTTCGCTTTAGAAGAATGAAGTGATGCTATTCCGTTCTAGTGTGTCACACGTTTTGGATAACCTCATTTCGTCCTTCGAAATCTTATTATAAGCTACTGTCCATTGTGTGATCTGTAGCGAGGGTAAGGAGCAGGCTGAGGAGGGCCTGGAGAGGTGGAGGTATGCGCTGGAGAGAAGACCACAGAAAGGTGAATCAGTTCATGTGGACACGACGTTTATTGGGGGAGAAATCTTTCATCACTCATCTAAGTGACCTCTTCAGTCTCAGCTGACTGCAGGTACCCCCACCCTTATAAACAATACAGTGGCATAACGACCCAAACCATTAATTGGTTTCATATGCAAATAGGCATGACCATTAACTAGAGTTTCAATGGCCATGTGTACTATTCACAGTGGATTTGGTAATGTTTACAATCACAGCATTGTAAGATGGTGACAGATGTACTCTTATCCCCCCCCCCCCCCCGGTTCAGGGATGGTCGTTCCCTCTACACATAGATGGCCTCTTTGACTCCCCATTCAAACCAGTGTTCCTCTCTATCAAGGAGGTGCACATCCTCATCCTTGAAAGAGTGGCCACTGGCCTGTAGATGGTGTAGACTGTGGAGTCCTGGCCTGACGTGTTAGCTCTTCTGTGTTGTGTCGTCCTCTTGGCCAGTGTCTGTTTGGTTTCCCCGATGTACAAGTCACGGCAATCCTCTTGGCAATTGCTCTGTTTGTGCCGGGGGACCCGATTCTTGGGGTGGACCAATTTCTGGCGCAGTGTGTTTTGGGGTTTGAAAGCAACTGAGACGCGGTATTTGGAAAATACACATCTCAGCTTTTCCAACACTCCCGCCACATACAGAATCGCCACTGGTTTACTCTTAGGCAGCTCTTGTCCTTCTCCTCTCTTGGATCGGCTGCTGCACTGTTTGGGGGTCTTCCTGGCTTTGACAAACACCCAGTTAGGATAACCACATTTAACCAGGGCCTGTTTAATGTGGGGTTTCTCCCCTTCTTCCCCAGCCACTGTGTCGGTGGGGCCATTGTCAGCTCGGTGGTACAGCGTCCTGATGACTCCTAGTTTGTGCTCCAGTGGATGATGAGTGTAATGAATGAAAGGTCACGTGTTTAACTTGACCTACTCACGGGTGTACGTGCAGTGCGGGTGACGTATACAGGAAGTTAGAAGCGCATGTTATGAAGGTTGTATGTCGGATGAACGCTAGTAAAAGCTACACAGTTAAGAACCTACGAAGTCGGCTCGTTCTTGAATTATTCTTATGTCAGTAAGACAAGGCGTCTACGGACATTACATGGTGTCAGAATAGTCTGTGTATCGGAACACGAGCGGTCATGCCGAAGTTTAATCCGCCGAGTGAATTCAAGTTTGACTGCCCCGTTGAATGGCGGGAGTGGAAACAACGGTTTTCGCGCTTCAGGCTCGCGACAAAGCTGGATAAAGACGACGGGGAGATTCAAGTGAGTTCGCTGATTTATGCAATGGGCAGCGAGGCTGAAAAGATATTCAGCTCGTTTGACTTCGCGGCGGAGGGTGATAAAGTGGACTATGATATCGTACTGAAAAAGTTCGACGACTACTTTATTCCCCGCCGTAACATCATACATGCGAGGGCGTGCTTCTATCAACGTAGCCAGCAGCCAGGAGAGACAGCGGAGATGTACATCCGGACATTGTATGAGCTGTCTGAACACTGTGAGTTTGGGGACAAGAGGGATGAACATATCAGAGATCGTCTGGTAGTGGGCATAAAAGATAAGGTGCTCTCCCGTCAGTTCCAGCTCACAGCGGACCTTACTCTGGTGAAAGTCATTGAACAAGTGCGCCAGGCGGAGGCAATAACAAAGCAGCTCAGCCTCCAAGCTAACCAACCAGAGGCCCAGCTGGCTAACGTCAATGTTGTCCGACGGCGGGACGGACGCCAAAACAAAAAGGGCGGACAGCGTCATGGTGGCAGCAGACCTGCAACCAACAAAGTAGATGAATGCGGGAGGTGCGGCAAGACGCAGCACACCGATGAGCGGAAGTGTCCTGCAACGAACAGTAAGTGCAACAAGTGTCATAAAAAGGGACATTGGGAGCGTGTATGTCACTCTAAAGCGGTGAGAGAAGTCACTGAAGAGGTTAAACAGCTGTACTTTCTGGGAGAAGTTGGCAAAGAGAGCAGTCAGGAAGATTGGACTGTTAGTTTAACAATAAGTGATGTACCAATAACCTTTAAAATTGACACGGGGGCTGACGCTACTGTTATCAACCAAGGGACATTTAAAAAGCTGAAGCCAAACATAAAACTGGGACCTCCTGACACATGCTTCATAAGCCAAGGTGGAAACATCAGCTGCATAGGACAGTTTCAAGCCACAACCAACTACAAGGAGAAACAATACTCCTTTCCAGTGTATGTGATCAAGGGGAGAGGCAGCTGTCTGCTGAGTCGTCCAGAGGCAGTGGAGATGGGTCTAGTGAAGCGGATGAATGAGGTCAGTGGAGTTTTCGGTTCAAGTGGACTGCTGAAAACAGACCCAGTGAAAATAGCTCTGGTGGAGGGTGCCCAGCCATACGCGGTGCATACAGCCAGACGGATACCGCTGCCACTTGTACCACTGGTTAAGAAAGAACTGCAGCGCATGGAAAATGAGGGCATTATTGAAAAAGTGACTCAGCCCACAGAATGGTGCGCCGCTATGGTGCCGGTGCTGAAACCGAACAAGAAAGAGGTTCGCTGCTGCGCTGACCTCAGGAGGCTGAATCGAGCGGTGAAACGTGAGAAATACGTGCTGCCCACTATGGAGGAAATAATGCCAAGGCTCGCAGGGTCAAAGTTCTTCACAACGTTGGATGCAGCAAGTGGGTTTTACCAGATCCCCTTGCATGAAGACAGCAGGGGGCTCACCACTTTCATCACCCCATTTGGGAGGTATGCTTTCTGCCGCCTTCCATTTGGTATAACGAGTGCTCCAGAGATTTTCCAGAGAAAGATGGCGGAAACTCTGACCGGGCTAGAGGGCACAGAGGTGTACATGGATGACATCCTTATACATGGAGAGACTGAGGAAATCCATGACTGGCGCCTAGCAGAGGCCCTGGGGGTCATTGAAACAGCAGGTCTCAAACTGAACCAAGCGAAATGCAAGTTCAAACAGAAACAAGTCCGCTTCCTTGGTCATGTCATCGACGAGGCAGGCATCAGACCTGACCCGGACAAAGTGGCCGGAATAGAGAACTTTCCTCAGCCCCAGAACGTGACGGAACTCAAGAGGTTCCTCGGGATGGTGAACTATTTGGCAAAATACATCCCAGAGCTGTCCACTGTAGGTCAGCCGCTTTATGGACTGCTTAAAGCAACGACAGAGTGGCTGTGGGGACCTGCACAGAACACAGCATTCCAAGACCTTAAAGCAGCACTCGCCACCGCCCCGGTACTCACCTTTTACGACGTCACTAAGGCTACGGTGGTGTCAGCAGATGCCAGCAGCTACGGGCTGGGAGGCGTTCTGCTCCAGCAGCACGGGGAACACTGGAAGCCCGTGGCCTACTGCTCCCGACGGCTGAGTGACGCAGAGACAAGGTACGCACAGATCGAGAAAGAGTGCTTAGCCAGCGTCTGGGCATGTGAAAGGTTCGAGAAGTACTTGTTTGGGCTTGACAATTTCAGACTTGTCACCGATCATAAACCACTAGTGCCTCTCATGAACAGCAAAGACTTGGATAATGTGCCCATTAGGTGCCAGAGACTGTTAATGAGGCTGATGCGTTTCAATGCAGTGGCTGAATACGCACCAGGCAAAACTTTAGCTGTGGCTGATGCACTCTCCAGAGGCCCAGAGCAGCGCTACGGAGATGGTGCTTCTCATGATGATGTTGCAGCGCACATTGATGCCATCGTGTGCCAGGTGCCTGCCACACCTCAAAGGATGCAGGAGATAAAACAGAGCACGGATGGGGATCTGCAGCTCCAGACAGTGTTGGGCTTCATCAGACACGGCTGGCCTGAGTATGTCGATAAAGTGCCGGAGACAGTCAGAGACTTTTATCAGGTGAGAGGGGAGTTATCTGAGGTAGATGGTTTAGTCATCAGAGGCAGTCGTATCGTCATTCCCACAGAGATGAGGGAGGTGATCTTAGACAGAATACACGACGGGCACCAGGGGATAGTTAAGTGCAGAGAGAGAGCTAGCCAGTCAGTGTGGTGGCCCAAAATGACAGAGCACATTACAACAAAGATACAGCAATGTCAATTCTGCAGAGAACACAAGAACACACAGAGAAAAGAGCCTTTAATGTCAAGTGAGCTCCCATCCAGACCATGGCAGAAAGTTGGCATAGACCTGTGTGAGTACAAAAAGCAAAACTACTTGATAGTGTCTGACTATTATTCCAGGTTTTTGGAGATCCTAAATCTACCAACAACTACTAGCAGTCAGGTTGTAGCTAGGCTGAAGGCTACATTTGCACGTTTTGGTATCCCTGAAATTGTAGTTAGCGATAATGGGCCACAGCTAGTTTCAGAAGAGATGAGGAGGTTCAGTGAGGACTATGATTTCATCCATGTGACTTCAAGCCCACACTACCCCCAGAGTAATGGACAGGCAGAGAGGGCTGTTCAGATAGCCAAAAGCATATTAAGGCAGGAAGACCCTCTCCTCGCCCTGTTGACATACAGAGCTACACCCTCTTCTTCCACTGGAGCCAGTCCAGCGGAATTGCTCATGGGTAGGAGACTCAGAACCACCTTACCCACATTGCAGCATAACCTGAAACCGGCCTGGCCTAAAGAGGAACTGATCAAAACCGCTGACACCGCAGCCAAATCGAGGCAGGCTTTCTACTACAACCGCAGGAACGGCGTGCGGACACTGCGCCCACTGAACTCGGGTGACGCAGTACTCACCAAACTTGATGGACAGAAAACATGGACAATGCCAGCAGTTGTTCACAGTCAGAGCTCCACTCCCAGATCCTACATAGTGGAGACAGCTCAAGGTGAACATTACAGAAGGAACAGGCGCCACCTGTTGGCCACACCCAAAACACTCACCTTTGTCAGCAGGGATCCTGAGCATGTCACTCCAGGGGAGAGTGGAAACACGGATGAGTCCCGAGCAGCAGAAATGCCAACTTCCACACCATATGTTACTCGCTCTGGCAGGGTGAGCAAGCCAGCAATCCGGCTGGATTTGTGAGGCGTATGGACTTGTGTACTGTGGGGGATTTTTTATTTTTTTTGTGAAAAGGGGGGTGATATACAGGTTGGAAAATCATCTTAGAGGGGGAGATGTAATGAATGAAAGGTCACGTGTTTAACTTGACCTACTCACGGGTGTACGTGCAGTGCGGGTGACGTATACAGGAAGTTAGAAGCGCATGTTATGAAGGTTGTATGTCGGATGAACGCTAGTAAAAGCTACACAGTTAAGAACCTACGAAGTCGGCTCGTTCTTGAATTATTCTTATGTCAGTAAGACAAGGCGTCTACGGACATTACAATGAGAGTCAAACCTTACGTTCTGATCAGTATGTCTTGGTTTATGGTAAACATCAACAATCAAATGTCCCCCATCACCAGTTGCAATTTCACTGTGTAAGAAGGCTAACCCGTCATTTTTCACATCCTCCCTGGTGAACTTGATGTGGTTGTCCACAGAGTTAATGTGGTTGATAAAATGTGGTACATCCTGAGATCTAATTTTAACCCAGGTGTCGTCAACAAATCTGAACCAATGGCTAGGTGGTGTCCCTGGATAGGACATCACAGCCCTCTTTTCCACTTCCTCCATAGACAAGTTGGCCACTACAGGTGAGACTGGGGAACCCATAGCACACCCATGCCTCTGCCTATAGTCGTATTGCCCCCTGTATGTGAAGTACATGGACTGAGACACAGCTTCAGGAGCAGACACACTTAGTCATTGTTAAGGGTGGTCCTACTGCTAAGGGTGGGGTCGTTTTGTAATTTCATATGGACTACCTCCACTGCTTCATCAACAGGAACACACATGAAGAGAGACTTAACATCATAAGACACCATTGTTTCACCCCTCTCCATAATAATGTCCCTCACCTTGTCCACAACATCCATAGTGTTCTGAATGTGATGTTCATTACTGCCTACCAACAGGTTAAGAACAGATGCCAGAAACTAAAGAGCTGTTATCGGTCACTGAGTTAATCATACAAACAATAGGCCGCAGTGGCACATCCTGTTTATGCATCTTAGGTAACCCATACAGACTAGCTGTAGCTTCCCCTGAGTATAATCTGTTGTACAAAATTCTGTCAACAGCATTGTCCTGTTCTAACAGCTTCAGACAACTTATCACCTTTTTCTTGTAACCACTGCCTGGATCTTGTTTCAGGGGCTCATAAGTATTCATGTTTCTGAGTCACATCATACCTTTCTCATGATAGTCTGTCTGGTTTAATACAACAGTGCATCTACCTTTGTCCTACCATTCCCAAATCCTCTGTGAGTAGTACACATGGCCATTATAACTCTGGTTAA
The DNA here is from genome assembly GCF_029633865.1 of Lampris incognitus. NCBI lineage: Eukaryota > Metazoa > Chordata > Actinopteri > Lampriformes > Lampridae > Lampris > Lampris incognitus. Next base: position 50,559,595 of record NC_079219.1, read on the forward strand.
TGGTAACAGCACTTTGCATATGAAACTGATCATTGGTTTTGGTCATTATGCCACTGTATTGTTTATAAGGGTGGGGATGCCTGCAGCCATTTTAGACTGAAGAGGTCACTTATGCCCCTTTTCCACTACATGGTACCGGCTCGACTCGACTCAACGAGTGTCGTTTTCCATTACCGTAACAGTACCCCCTCAGTGTAGCTGGTCTGCATTGATTTTGGTACCCGCTCCAGTTTTTTTTGGAACCTCGACAAAGGTGGCACCAGAAAAGTGGTAACAGTTACCGAAATGCCGGTACTTTCCAGTAATGGAAAACAAAAAAGTCGAGTCGAGTTGAACCGGTACCATGTAGTGGGAAAGGGGCACTAGATGAGTGATGAAACATATCTGTCAGTAAACGTTGTGTCCAGATGAACTGATTCAACTTTCTGTGATTTTCTTACCAGGATAATTATTGAGCATGTATAAAGACACTGGAGAGAAGACGAGTGAAAGTCAGTAGGAGCAAGACGGAATACATATGCGTCAACGAGAGGGAGGACAGTGGAACGGTGAGGATGCAAGGAGTAGAGGTGACGAAGGCACATGAATTTAAATACTTGAAATCAACTGTTCAAAGTAACAGGGAGTGCAGTAGAGAGTGCAGGTAGGGTGGAGTAGGTGGAGTCAGGATTGATTTGGGACAGAAGGGTACCAGCAAGAGTTAAAGGGAAGGTTTACAAGATGGTTGTGAGACCAGCTATGTTATATGGTTTGGAGACAGTGGCACTAATGAAAAGACAGGAGGTGGAGCTGGAGGTGGCAGAGTTGAAGATGCTAAGATTTTCATTGGGAGTGACGAAGAAGGACAGGATTAGGAACGAGTATATTAAAGGGACAGCTCAGGTTGGACGGTTTTGAGACAAAGCAAGAGAGGCAAGAATGAGATGGCTTGGACATGTGTGGAGGAGAGATGCTGGGTATATTGGGAGAAGGATGCTGAATATGGAGCTGCCAAGGAAGAGGAAAAGAGGAAGGCCAAAGAGGAGGTTTATGGATGTGGTGAGGGAGGACATGCAGGTGGCTGGTGTGACAGAGGAAGATGCAGAGGACAGGAAGAGATGGAAACGGATGATCCGCTGTGGCGACCCCTAATGGGAGCAGCCAAAAGTAGTAGTAGTAGTAGTAGTAGTAGTAGTAGTTAGTAGTAGTAGTAGTAGTAGTAGTAGCAGTAGTAGTAGTAGTAGTAGTAGTAGTAGTAGTATTAGTAGATCTACCGTCCATTGTGTGTAACAGTAGCACCCCAAAAGTGTAATCACTCGTATGCAGTATAATGACCAGCAGTGAATGTATACACACCAAATACTGTCTGTACCGTCATATTCTTCTTTTTCTTTCGGCTTGTTCCCCGTTTCTCAGGGGTCGCCATAGCGGATTTTACCGTTTCCATCGGTACCCGTGATATTTCTGTATCATTTGTTGGCCCTCTCTTTCTGCGCCTTGTGAGGTCCTAACCTGTCCTGGGGCGGTTTGTGTGGGCTCTGTTTCGGTGGTGCTATGTTAGTTGTTCTAATTGCGTTTCATGTCCACGTCCATGATCACATGGCGCTAAATAAAGTGCTGATCTGAGCAGATATCTGACTTTCCTACCGTCGCCCCCGTCGTCTGAGGCCTCGCTGTCTTGCGGGTTGAATCGTGCCCATCGCAGCTCTCCTTATCGTTGGTTTTATTTTCCGTCTCCTTCATCTCTGGTTCTTTGGGAGGTGACGCAGCAGCGGAGGCGGCGGCGGAGCTCCGAGGGCGGCCGGTGGTCCTGGAGCGCCCGGCGCGGGTCTGGCATGCCAGGTGCCCCGCCCGCAGGATGGAGCGCACCGGATCATTGCGCCACGGCTGCGACCCCACAGTCACCGAGTTTAGCGGGGCTAAATGCACTTGCATTCCTCAAAGAGGATAACCTGGATTGTGCACCATCGACCATCAGCGAAACAAGAGCGGAAACTATTAATTATACAGTGTTGAGGTATCAGCTCCATAGAAACTGTTCCTTTGGTAACTGGAGATTGAACCGGATTGGCGATTAGGGTGTGAGGACAGGGGAGGGGGGTGGATGAGGTGCTGACTGTAATCTAATATGCGGTGATCACATTTCATCCACCAACACACCAACAACACTATCACTGACTGCACAACATGCACCGAAGCAGTGGCGTAAGGTGGCTATGACGGGCCCTACTGCAGGCTAGTTGTGCTAGTAGTTATGAAGCACGCACACATGCCCAACATTATGTGTGTGTGTGTGTGTGTGTGTGTGTGTGTGTGTGTGTGTGTGTATATATATCCATCCATCCATTTAGTGGGGCAGCGTAGCTCCAATATTCATAAGGATTGTGAATTAAGCGATAAAAGCACCAAACTATATAGCTTAATATATTCAGAAGAAATTGGGATATGGAGCCACTGAAAATTAACCCCGTAGTGGCCATGGCAGGCATGGAGGTTATTATATTGCTTTTAGCGGGGCTGTGACCTCCCTAAATTTCATATCAGCCATTATGACGAGACAGAGGAGAATGTTACCTTTCCAGAGATACCAATATTATTGTTCTGGTCCAAACAGAACCAGGGATATGCCATTTTAAATATCGGATGTCACCAATGCATGTTGAAAAAACTAAGTTGATAAGCAGTTACTTTTGTAAATAAAAAAAAACAATAAAAAAACCAATAAACACTGTTGAAGTACTGAATTGTGTATTGTTTCCTGCAATCGCTGGTTCTAAACCTTGCCCAACAGAAGAGGAGTGTGTAGGTATAGATGTCTATACAGAGTGTATAGATGAATAGAGGAGTGTTTAGGTATAGATGTCTATACATAGTGTATAGATGAATAGAGGAGTGTTTAGGTATAGATGTCTATACAGAGTGTACAGATGTATAGAGGAGTGTTTAGGTATAGATGTCTATACAGAGTGTACAGATGAATAGAGGAGTGTTTAGGTATAGATGTCTATACAGAGTGTATAGATGAATAGAGGAGTGTTTAGGTATAGATGTCTATACAGAGTGTATAGATGAATAGAGGAGTGTTTAGGTATAGATGTCTATACAGAGTGTATAGATGAATAGAGGAGTGTTTAGGTATAGATGTCTATACAGTGTACAGATGAATAGAGGAGTGTTTAGGTATAGATGTCTATACATACTGTATAGATGAATAGAGGAGTGTTTAGGTATAGATGTCTATACATAGTGTATAGATGAATAGAGGAGTGTTTAGGTATAGATGTCTATACAGAGTGTATGGATGAATAGAGGAGTGTTTAGGTATAGATGTCTATACATAGTGTATAGATGAATAGAGGAGTGTTTAGGTATAGATGTCTATACAGTGTACAGATGAATAGAGGAGTGTTTAGGTATAGATGTCTATACATAGTGTATAGATGAATAGAGGAGTGTTTAGGTATAGATGTCTATACATAGTGTACAGATGTATAGAGGAGTGTTTAGGTATAGATGTCTATACATAGTGTATAGATGAATAGAGGAGTGTTTAGGTATAGATGTCTATACAGTGTACAGATGAATAGAGGAGTGTTTAGGTATAGATGTCTATACAGGGTGTATGGATGAATAGAGGAGTGTTTAGGTATAGATGTCTATACAGTGTGTATAGATGAATAGAGGAGTGTTTAGGTATAGATGTCTATACAGTGTATAGATGAATAGAGGAGTGTTTAGGTATAGATGTCTATACAGAGTGTATAGATGAATTTAGGAGTGTTTAGGTATAGATGTCTATACAGTGTACAGATGAATAGAGGAGTGTTTAGGTATAGATGTCTATACAGACTGTATAGATGAATAGAGGAGTGTTTAGGTATAGATGTCTATACAGAGTGTATAGATGAATAGAGGAATGTTTAGGTATAGATGTCTATACAGAGTGTATAGATGAATAGAGGAGTGTTTAGGTATAGATGTCTATACAGAGTGTATGGATGAATAATGTCTCAGAAGGGACTGGAAACTTAGTTTTTGACCATTAACTAGAGTTTAAATGGCCATGTGTGCTATTCACAGAGGATATGGGAATGTTTGCAATCACAGCATTGTAAGACGGCGACAGATGTACTCGTAGGCCCCCTCGGTTTATAAGGTTGGGGATACCTGCAGTTAATTTAGACTGAAGAGGTCACTTATGCCCTTTTTCCACTACATGCTACTGGCTCAACTCAACTCGACTCGCCCTTTTTTCGTTTTCCATTACTGGAAAGTACCAGCATTTTGGTAACCGTTACCACTTTCCTGGTACCACTTTTGTCAAGGTTTGAAAAAAAACTGGAACGGGTGCCAAAATCAATGCAGACCAGCTACACTGAGGGGGTACTGTAATGGAAAATGACACTGCGAGCCGAGCCGAGTCGAGCCGGTACCATGTAGTGGAAAAGGGGTGTTAGATGTGTGATGAAACCTATCCGTCAATAAACGTTGTGTCCAGATGAACTGATTCAACCTTCTGTGATGTTCTTCCCTGGGTTACTGAGCAGCAGCAAGACATGACGGAGACGGGTTTGCCTTTCCGATGGCATGTACAGCAAATGGCACCGTTTTTTAATTTAACGTGGGCTCTTCTTTGAACACAGGGGTATTTCCGAGGTGGCAAACTAAATCACTCGCAAGGGCCCGTTCTCCGCCCAGCACATTGTCGGAGGGCCCACTCTCTCTACACCCCCACCCCACAGGGCCCCAGTGCAACCGCACTGTCTATATTGATGCCATTGCACTGAAGTGAATGTCAGTCCACACACAGATATTGTTTCAATCAGCCTTTTATTCTGTTAAATCTAAAACGGTGAACAACAGCGCCAGATCAAACTGCAAAAAAAACAAAATCACATCTTTACGCATCATTTAACCTACTGAAAGATAATTTAACCAATCCAACGCAATAACCAACTTTACTGAAGAACTGTCTTGAATCAACCTCAAGTGTCTTTTTAAACAGTGGAAATGGAAAATTCTTGGAAAAAAGGAAGTCCAACTGCTCTTCGGAAACAAGTGGATGGATCACCCACGTCGGAAAAATCTTTCGGAAAAACGAGATTTTCAAGACCGGCCGGCAATAACTCGTCAGGATCGACACTTTTTGCAGCACATGGATTACAGATTCACAACACACATTTAAACAAAGATTGAAATTTAAGTTTATAAAAATATAAAAGGAAATTTCAAAATAAATTATTTTGGTCCGATGTGCTTTCTCTCCTTGACACTAAGTGTCGACTGAGAACCGTAAACAAAAATGACAAAAAAAAGCAAAAAAGCAGTAGTATATTAACGAACTGAAAAAGGGCCGATCAGTTTGAAAAAGAAATAACAGAAGAAAACCCACTTTTAAGAACTTAAGAGAAAATGATACCCTAAAAGCTGCCCCACCCAGTCCTGAAGGACTGCATGAAGCATCTCACACTAAAGCACATGAGCCGCCGTCACGTGAAATGACAGCTGATCACCAGCGCCTTAGTGTTTACATCCACCTTAATGATTTCTAAGTCAAGCATTGAACATCCACCTTTAAGGAGCCAGACTACGGCTCCATTTTGAAAACCACTCAAGACTGAGACTGTGTTCCGGTACCGAAACGTTAGGCATATTACAACATGGAACATTTCTTTTGGCCCCTTTTCCCAGAACACAGCAGGTCTGCCAACGCAAACCAATGAAAAACATCCAAACAAACAACGGCGGTCTTATCAGAAGACACATACGTACACCGCAGTAAATATGCCCCGGCGAAAGGCTGTGCGGGGCAGAAAGTGCAAGTTTTCCCCGCCATTTCCTAACAGTAAAAATGTGCAAACCAGACTGCGAAACAGCAGCGCTGTCCTCCATCATAACGTGTGTTTGACAGCGGTGACAGGTTGGTGTTTGAGCTGTGGCGTATGCTGCAGCTCTCTGAAGAGGTGGTCCCGCTCCTCCGCATCCAGGAGTAATTGCTAAAGGAGGGGAGGGGGGGAAAATAAAATCAAGTCAACATCTCCGTTGGAGGTAGCTGTTATGGTGCTGAGAAAATTGATCACTTCTAGAAAGATGTGTGTTATTTTCCATGTTTTTATTGTGGAATAATGTGGGGGATGACAGCAGTATGCATCAACGGTTACTGAGATGGTTAACTCATAAATATCTGAGTACTGGTGTACTGGTACTGAGTACTTATCAGCCTTAGCTGACAGAGCCAGCACCAGCAATCCTTTGGCACATCTTCATGCAACAGACCCATTATTAACTGTACTAGCTGCAGCTGTGTTTATCCTGCGATGCTAACACAGAGTACCAAGACCAAGACCAAGACCAAGACCAAGACCAGCACCAGCCTGACATGTTTGAGACCTTTACATGTTTTTTTGGGTTTTTTGTACCCCCCCCCTTTTCCTTCCCCAATTGTACTTGGCGAATTACCCCGCTCTTCCGAGCCGTCCTGGTCACTGCTCTGTCAATCAGACACAATTGGCCATGTCTGCGGGTGGGAAGCTGGATGTGGGTTGTGTGTCCTGGTTACTACACTAGCGCCTCCTCTGGTCGGTTGGGACGCCTGTCCGGTGAGGAGGGGGAACTGGGGGGAATAGCGTGATCCTCTCACGTGCTACATCCCCCTGGTGAAACTCCTCACCGTCAGGTGAAAAGAAGCGGCTGGCAACTCCACATGTATCGGAGGAGGCATGTGGTAGTCTGCAGCCCTCCCTGGATCGGCAGAGGGGGTGGAACAGTGACCGGGACGGCTCGGAAGAGTGGGGTAATTGGCCAAATACAATTGGGGTGAAAAAATTGGGGGGGGGGTAAAAAAAAAAAAGAGTGCTTCAGATGGCGGTAGATGGTGAAGTATGAATGGGAACGTTTGGGAAGCCTCATGATTCCCTGCAATAAACCCTTAGCTCAAATAACAATATATTCTACAGTGTAGAAGTCTACTGACAATAGAAACCACCAGGAAAGTGAATCTCTGAGTCTTCAGTGACTGACACCACAAGCCTATATTGCAGAGGCCAGGAACCTTTTTGACTGGGAGAGCCATAAAAGCCAAATATTTCTAAATATATTTCATTGAGAGCCATATAGTATTTTTAACGTATAATAAATTAAATATGTCTTACTTTTAATGCGACTTCTGGTGCTGCATGACATATCGAAGTGCCGCTTTATATTTGACCGTTTCATCGATGCAATTTTATCATTGCATATTAGACATACCGCAGATCCTGCTCTCTCCACAAAGGGTTGAAGCGGATAAACTAGTTGGCTATCTGATAAAATTGATTTCTTCACCTTTACAATGACCCGGACATGCTCGCGAGCCATTGGTCCCCGACCCGACCCACGGGTGACCCGTGACCCGTGAAATTTATCTTCAAAACTAATTTCTGTTTACTTTAAAATGACACAGTATTATTAAGAAATATCACAAGTATTTTAAAATCAGTTCCAAACTGATTTTTTTTTCCACTCAAAATTGTCTGGGAGCCATATGCCGTCACCGGAAGAGCCATATATGGCTCGCAAGCCATAGGTTCCCGACCGCTGCTATATTGGGTCTAACACACGTCCGTGTTCTGCTGAAACTATCAAAAAAAAGGTGATGGTCATTCTCCATGTCTCTCCTTCGAATTCTCATCTTTGACAATCAGCATGAATTTTGTTGTTTTGACAAAAAAAGACTCAACAGAAACAGCCAATAAAAGTCCCCAAATTAATTTAAAGTTTTTACGGTCGCTTGAAGTGAACTATTTACTGAATAAAAAGTAACGTGATAAAATTGCAATAAGAGGCACATTTGCAGAATGAAAAACTTGACGTGAACAGAATTTAATTCTATGATCGGCCGTTTCCTTCAGCTTAACTTTATGTGGGTAATGGTGGATGGTAACAGATGGAGGCAGACGGAGGAGGAAATAAAAACCTTCGTTTGGATGATAGATGACAAAAACACAAAAGCAATATTAAACGGCAAATGCAGCAGTTTATCTATTGCACGTCTCCATTAATAGAAACCTTTTGGGTACGAATCAGTTCTCGACAGGCTTTGACCAGTTTTCCTGTGGTGGTTGAAGTATGGACACTTGACGTAGAACATGTAGGCCTACGTTCAGGATATTATTCACCAACACATCTGGTGGAAATGCATGTGTTTTTTTTCCCTGTGACATTCAAGTTTGGACTGTTGAATGGAATCATCGTTAACCACTTTGTCACACAAAGTTGTGACAAAAATGAGCCGCCCTTGACTAACAGGGCGAGAAGATCTTTACCTCGATGAGTTTGTCTCTCTTCTCCAGACTCTCCCTCAGCTTTCTCTCCTCCCTCTCTTGCTGATCCCTGTCATTTTGCCGCTCTCGCTCCACCTCCTTCCTCTCCCTCCTCCTCTCCCGCACCTCAGTCTGTGTGTCTCTCAGCTGGTCTCTGAGTGAGGACACAGTCCGGCTGTGACTCTCCTGTTGACCCTGGGAGCAGGAAGACAGAAACAATGTTCGTCACGTTGACGTTACTTTTCCATTACTTTTCTGTGACTAATTTCACATCAAGTATGACTCTCCGGCACCGCAGCCATTTTGCACCAGAATGCACACCACACATCAGCTTGAGGTGGAGAGGGAGCAGTCATTGAGCCAGTTACATGGGGGGATGATTAGGTGGCCAGATGGAGACAGCCAGGTTGGGAACTTTGCCAGGACACCGGGGAACCCCCTACGGTTTGTGATAAGTGCCATGGGATCTTTAATGACCACAGTGAGTCAGGACCTCAGTTTAACGTCAGCATCTCCTACAGCACAGTGTCCCCGTCACTGCACTGGGGCATTGGGATTTGATATTTGTTGTTTTATTGTAAGCTATGAGAAAACACGCTTTCCATCAAACACCGAATCAACTTAGAATGAAATACAGTCAACTTTGCATGACAGTTTTTTTTAACTTTATGCATCGTTGTTATTGTATTTTCTTTCCACAACAGGGACTGAGAGCTGTGGCGGTCTCCCAAAGCCTGCAGGACATTTTCCTTTGTCATATCTGCCCTGCACATTTTTTCTTTACAAAGCCTAAAAGGCAAACAAAAAATAATTTGTTCCAATAAATGGAGCGTAGGCTTTTATTGATAAATGTCCCTTCTTCTTCTTCATCATCAGGTACGCTTATGCCACAATTGTGGAATAAAATGAAAAAAAAAACATCTATTAATCACAATCATTTGTTTTAGAGTTGATCAGCAACTGAAATCTCATGATCTTGACAGCCCCAGTGACAGCAGTTGAAAAAAAAAACCCATCCAAAATGCAGAATATGTGGACAAGTCTTGATTTCTACTGCAGTTTTCTTTCTTAAGGTAAAAAAAAAAAAAGTTAAAAAAAGTATAAAAATATATAGAAAAGTATAAAAAAGTAAAGTATAAAAGTAATGTCAACTAATTCTTAAAACCAATTTCTCACCTGCACAGTAACTTGGTAGTCCTGCAGAACTGCGGTGAGTTTGGTAACCTCCAAACACATGGTGGCGCTCTTCTCCTCTCTGTCTTGCAACCAGGCTGCAAACAGGCTCTCTTTCTCTTGAAGCTGATTGACTAGTGCTGCTTCAGTCCCGCCTCCTGGTGAACTTCGGCCAATCGGTGAGTCGGAGAGAGCCTGGGGGAGGAGCAACGAGAAGACACTCAAACTTTCAGACACTTGCCGGTGTAATAGTGCAAAACAAAATCAAAACGAGAAGAGAACAACAAAATGAGCTCATAATAGGAGACAAAAGCATTATTGTGTGGGGACAGAATACCTTCCTTTAAATTATAACTTTATTCTGCCTAAATTGCCTTCCTCTACCTCATGCTTCTGATTAAATGTTCTCCTCCTTGACCTGTCATCTGGTCACAGAGACCCCCCTTTATGTGCATCTCTTAAACATCTTCGCTTTTGTTAATGCAAAAATCATAGCCATTTTGAAGAGGAGCCAGCTGCCTGCCTGTTTAGGAATGTCCAGCAGAGGGCTCTATTTCTTTGTCTTTTCTATCCACTGTGTTGTATCTTCTTGTGTGTGAAGCAGACTCTGCTCAAGCTCACTGTGTGTGTGAACCTCCACTGCAACTGACTAAACTGTTCTTAATATTATTCTGCAAGTGATGCTCCGGCACATTTTTACTGATCTCAAAACTTCTTCCTCAAGCAAGCAATTAAACGGCAAGTTAAAACAAACGACAAGTTAATACAACACTACACGAGATGTACAGATGGGGGGGAAAAATCCTTGTTGAAAACGTTGTCTTTTGGTTAAACTGGATGCACCAGCACATTTTTACATAGATTTTAATACTATCAACAAAAGAAACGTGAGACAACGTTGTTCAGACGGGAAGAATAAAATAAACAGTAAAACACCTTTATATCTTGGTCTCAATGTACCGCTTGAAAACGTTGTTTCCCCCCTATCTAGTGTAGTCTATGGAAAGCAACCCCGCTGTCTCACCTGCATGTTGCTCTTACAGCTCTCTAGCTCCTCCTTGAGGCAGTGGAGCAGAGTCTCCTTCTCCTGCAGCACAGCCGTGAGGGCCTGATCCCTGCTCCTCCACACCGCCCTCTCTTTCTCCACCTCCCTCTGCATTTGCTCCTTCTCGGCCAGAGCCAGACGCAGATCCTGGAGCAAAGACGGAGGTTGCACAACTATAAAACCAACACCTCCGACAGACTGAATCATACACAGGTACAAAGTACAAGGTGTGCAGCGTGTCAGCGTGGTGAAGAGAGGGGGAAGTGCGTGTTTTTAAACCATATATCATGCACTTCAGTGTATAGCAGGTTGAGTTCAGTGCATAGCAGGTTGCGAGTTAAAGGAATAGTTCGATTTTTTCACGTCTATCTCCATTTTCTTTTCACCACTCTTCATACTGGACACAGCTCCATCTTGCTATGTACAGTTCAATGTAACTAATGGAGGACAAATCTAACATGACAAAGCTAACATGATGCTACAGCAGTCTCACAGTAGATCTGAGTTTTCATTTTAAAAAAAGTACACTGGTTTTTATTGCTTAAAGAGGTACTAAACTTTAAACGTGTTTTTTGAGCTGTAAACTAAATTATATGACAGTACGGCAATGAATCACATCAATACTGGTGTTAATATTGACATTACGGTAGTGCAGTATAGATAGGGTGTTATGTGCACCATGCTCCAGCATGGTGAACATATGTTTATATATTTTGTTCTTATTTCTGTTTCTTATTTTATCTTATTTCTATTTGTTTCTATTTTCTTGTTATCGTGTTAGTTTTTTGTTTTTGTCTTTCTTTATTAGAGTGTGAGTGTCTGCAATAAGACTGAATTTCCCCCCAGGGATGAATAAAGTATTCTGATTCTGATTTTTACCAAATTTATAAAAATCGGCATTTAATGGTTTGAAAATTCCTCAACTCGCCATCTACTGTTTTAAATCAGTACTGAACCTTGCAAGGCCAATGCTGATTTAGAGTCGACCAGTTGGGATTTATCTTAGTCATGAAACTTAGAGGAAAAAAAATTAAAGAATGTTGACACCCTCTAATCAGAAGTGGGCGACCCACCTCCCCCTTCTGTCCGTGTAGCAAATCTGTCACAACCCAATCCGTGATGGCTGCCTGACCCGTTCTACACGTGCATAAATATAAATGTCAGTGCTGTTGGGATAAGGTTAGGGTTATGGAAAGATGTTAAATTCCGTACATGTGCTGACTTTTGCACATGCGCAGAACAGATTGTGGTGCATTGTGGCGGTCGGGGCATCTTTATGGGGTAGTGTGGTCCCCTCCACAGGCCCACCTCTGTGCTGGAAGGCGGGCCAGTGGAGGAGACCACGGCAGTATGTGGCGGCAACTCTGGACACGCGCCGGGCCCATCTCATGGATCTCCCCAGCTACTCCTGACACACAACCCCCCGCCCTCCCTCTCAGCCCCTTGCCTACATTTAGCACATTTCAAAATTATGCAGTGGGTGGAGTTAGGCTCAGATTTGGGGGAGAAGGTACACTTTAATTCTGTTTGCTTTGCTGTGCTGTGAACCATGATGGAGTGACTCCTGCTGGTAATTTCTTATAGCCTGTGTTACTTGCAACACACTGTAACAAAAAATAAAACAACCCCCCCCCCAAAAAAACTGTACATTTTTAAAATTACCATTTGAATTCACTATGAGACTGCTGCAGCATCATGTTAGCTTTGTCTGAACCATGGAGTGTTTTGTTAACACTTGAACTAGGATTGTGGATTTGTCCTCCATTAACCGCATTGAAATATAGACAAACTGCAGCTGTGTGTCCAGTGGCGAAAAAAGGATGAATGACTCCAAAATTGAAACCTATCTATGTACCACATGAGACTATAAGTATAAAATAGATATAAAAAAATCAAAACATGTAATTACGTTGATAATGTCCTGGTTGCATTGGAGCACGGTGTGGAGTATGTCCAGGTCTCTCTCTTGGTCTTTCCCAGCTTTCCTCAGGGCCTCAATCTCTCTCTCCATCTTATTCTCTCTCTCGCTCATGCTGGACCTCCAGTTCTCCAGGGCAGTCTACCAAACACAGACACATTGCATCCACTTTGTTGCATGCACAAAATAAGACAACTATTCGGTACTAACTGATAACAGAGTTATTAAGCAGTACACATGGTTCTGTATAGGGAAATGGTACCCTGATATTCCAGTTTATGTGTAAAATGTGTCATCAGAGCAAATACTTATAGACTATATAAAGAGAAAGGTATTAAAAGTCTTTATGATTAAAGCTTAAAATGGGTGATGAGTCTTACCTGAATTACAGAACAATTTTGTTATTTTTGCACAAACATTTCATGCAATATACCCTTCTTCAGAGTGCCAGAGGTGACCGAGAAAGTATTTAAATGGATGTTCTCTCAAGCTATGTGGTGCTTAGTGTTTATCAACAGCATCGCATGTTTGTGTGTTCATGTTCTGACTGGTTAAAAATGCCACTTAACTTACTGTGAAAAACCTTACCCCAAGTAAACACAATGTACACACAACCAAGTCAAACTACTTTAGGAACTTCAAATTGTAAGTAGATGGCTAACAGATGATAGCTTATCCCTACACGTGGGAAAACCGAAGCCGTTCTCTTTGGTTCTAATATAAAATGACCCAGGCTACCAGGTTTTAAAGGTCAAAGCTGGAGAGGTCCATATAACTGCTGAAGACGATGTACATCTTCTCAGCTACGTTTCAGACAGGCTTTACCAGGTGAAAATATGGCTTTAAAAGCCCTCACCAAGATAAACCACAGCTACCTTTCTGGACGGCTCAGTTCTTCACACACTAGCTGGAGCTCTAGTCCAAACTCATTGTGATTACACTGCCATCTCCTGGTACACCGGGTTATTACAACACATCAAAAACAATACAAAAAAGATCAAAATAAAGTGATAAGGCCCATCCAGATACACATCTTGATTATGTACATTTTAAAACGTTTAACTGGTTGATGGGGGGGGGGGCATTTATATTAAGATGCTGCTCACTTACAAAATTGTTAAATATTGTACCGAAGTACTTCTCACTACTAAGAGACAATCATAGCTACTTTAGAGGTAGCTTGCCAGACTTCATACCTTCTTGAGTCAATAGCCTAATGGGCAAAAACACTTTTCTCTACAGTGCAGCAGCACAGTGGAATAATCTGCCCACAAATCTGAAAGAGTTTTTCACAGAGCATGCCCTGTGATGGCCTGGCGGCCTGTCCAGGCTGTCTCGCCACCTGCCGTCCAATGACTGCTGGGATTAGATAGGCTCCAGCATCCCCGCGACCCTGAGAGCAGGATAAGCGGTTTGGATAATGGATGGATGGATGAATGTTTAAAGTGACCTTGAAGAAATGGTTATAAAGTAGCATATTCAATTTCAATTCTAACTTTTTGTGACCAAGAAAACACGAGCATGTCGACATACATAGCTACCCCGCCGCCTGCGGGTTATGTGTTGATTGTATCATCTTCAATTGCTGTCCTGTTGTTGTTTTGCATTTATCTTGTGGTGTGTTAAGTGTTATACTAAAGAGAAATAAGCCTTTGGGCTTTATTGTGTTTTCATCCACAGTGGCCCAGTGGTTTGCCTCACAGCAAGAAGGTCCAGGGTTTGAACCCCAGGCCCTTTCTGTGTGGAGTTTCCATGTTCTCCCTGCCTCTGTGTGGGTTTCCTCCAGGTTGCTCCGGTTTCCTCCCACCATCAAAAAGACATGCATGTTAGGGTTAATACCCCTGCCTGTGCCCCTGAGCAAGGCAATAGGGAAGGGGAGAAACAAAGCAAAACAAAGAACTGGAGTTGGTCCCAGGGCGCTGCACTGCAGCTGTCCACTTCTCCTAACACAGGATGGGTTAAATGCAGAACATGAGTTTCATCGTATGTATGTACACTGACAGAGTGTCTTCTTCTCTGTGATTTTTAATGTATGTCATGACTTCAGTGCTATATGTTTAATCATCAAATAAATTCATTCACTCACTCACCATGATTAGTGCCATTTTTACACAGCTCTTACACACATGCCATCCTCACTGGTTCTTACATTTTCCTCTGATCCTGTATATGTGGTCGGCAAGTCTGACAGAAATTAAACTTAAACTGGGTAAAAGTGACACACGTGAAGGAGCACAAAGCCAAAAGCAACGACGCTCTCTGTCCTTCGATGACAGAAATGCCGCTCTCCTGTTTGTACACGGTGGACAGGGGCACAGTAAAGAACCAAGAGGTAAGACTTTCAAATATAATCTAATAATATGAAAAAAGGGCTCCTAAAAAGCCAAGACAACTGGAACGAGAGGAACTTTTTATGCTTCATTTGACATGGATTTCCTTGTGTATGTGTATATACGTAGATATATGTGTCCTGAATGCTTTAATTGTTCATTTGTACATTTGAAAATATTCTTTGTACATAACAAAGTCAGTCTTTGTATAAAGGCAGCAGCCATGTTTGCATGTAATGCCCTCCGTTTTGTTTTTGAACTGTAAGAGCTTTTTGTACTTAAAATCCTTCTTTTTTCTTGATGGTGCCGGAGGACGAGCGTTAACATGAAACGCGTCTCTGGTTTTTCCTGCATCTGAGCAACGTTTTGTGTTCATTACCTACATACGTTTTACACGTCTGTGCTACCTGAGCAGCTGAACATATTGCTGCATGTAAGAGGCTTCTCAACTCCCCCTTTGTTTGTTGTTTCACTAACTGAACTATCAATGCATAATGGTTAACTGTATGAGATAGGTAAAAAAAAGAAATTAAATGTATATTCAAGTTGTAAAAATAGTGTAGGAAAAGAAAAACAACATGGACTTGAGGGTAAAGGGCAAAGTGTTAGGGAGCCAAATCTTTCACCTTTTCCAGAAAAAAACAAAAACAAAAAACTAACAAATCCTAAACTGTACTTCATGCTCGTGGTACTGTATGCAGAAACTTCAAGAAGACGGTTTCAGCTCTTACTGTGTTGTCGGAGAGAAGCTCCTTCAGGTTGTCTTTCAGATGGTCAGGCAGCTCAGTGGACGCTCCCCCATCCACACACAGTCTTCTGATCACACCCACACACTCCTGAGGGAGAACAGGTTTAAGCCTTGGTTCAAATGTAGTTATTTCCCTGGGGTCTTTTGGGTGTTTCCCCCCCCCCCAGTTTACTCTAATTGAACATTATGGTTTTAAATTGCAGGAGGAAAAGTCATCACTCTTGCACCTACAGCATGTACATCTAAAAGTACATGCTCAACTGAGAGTCAGTTAGTCTTGCATGCACGTATGTGCACACACACACACACACACACACACACACACACACACACACACACACACACACACACACACACACACACACACAGAACGAGGTAACACTGAAAACCATGAGTTTCCGTTTAACGCTAAACTTAACCACTACCTCACCTTAACTCTAAACTTAAACGCAATAATGCAAAAAGACAAAAGACATGGCATGCCATTTTCCAGTCGTGTTTTTTGTACACCATTCACTGAGAATGTGAAATGGCACACCTCGCCAGTCATGTGGTTCTTGCGAGAATGTCTGTGGAGACACCCTTGTATTGATAAAATGTGGGTTCCCAACCTGGCAGCCCAAAACGTTTCTCATTAATGTGTTATAACTTCTTATTACCACGTTATAGCACATTAATGAGTTGTTAAATTAATTAATAAGCAGTTATAAACTCTTCATAAAGTTTGCCAAATTGTGAAGCTGTACCTGTCCCTTTAAGGGTGCATTGTGAATTAAAAGACAAACAGCATTCCAGTAACCAAATGTCCCGGCAGCAGCAGGGAATGCCATCGCCGTGTGCATGACTGAATCCTGTCTTCCCTCATAACTTCACCCACCTGGATCACACGCTCCCGGCTGTGCAGTGAGCTGGCGAAACTCTGGAGGAGTGAACTGCCACTTTCCCCCTGCGGTGGCTAAAGGGAAGAGGAGAAACAACAGTGCACAGATACCACACAGAGAGACAAACACTGCATACAGGATAAAAAGGCCATGAGATGGCATCACCGTCTCGTTGGCTGTTCGATGGGTTCATTCAGTTCTCATGTATTTAAATGGGTTACAGATATTTACAAAGTTTAGCAGCTGATATGTGACTTGTTGGTCAGCGGGTGAGAGTGTAGCAGGACCACCAGGGCCTCAGCCAATGGTTAACTGCAGACCCACACGACGCAAAACTCGTTTTGGACAGTCAACGTTTTCTGTCAGGGATTTTATAATGTGGAACTCATGCCCGGTGAAAATAAAAAAAGACAATAACATTTTTAAAACAAACACTACATCATGGTTACAGCAAAATCTGAGATATATGCGTTTTTCCTAATATTACTCGTGATTTGATTAATTTATTTTCTCTGATTTACTTTTTCTGATTGTATACAGCCGGTTTGTTCTGTAAGAAAAGCCCAGCTTAGGGACAACTAGTTGGAAACTAACAGTGGCTCTAGTCTCTATATGCAGACCCTACATGGTAACTGGTGCTGATATCGTCTATCAAAGCTCGGAGCAAAGTCCACTGGTCAGGGGAGATTCCAGATTTGGGCTGTTGAGTGTGTCTGAATGTGTATTTTTTTGTGTTCACACGCACCAACATGAAGAAAATGCGACACACCCTCATAAATGACAAAGCTTGACAAACTCAGCAGTGCTTGCATAACGCTGTATTTGTGCTCCGTCATCGCAGTATTTATAGTGTGGTTTAGGAAGCTACTCAGCCATGTGACGGAGGATACGTCTGCATGTGTGTGATCTCAAATTACTGCACATCATAAACCTGTTCTCCTCATAAAAAAGCTTAGCGGTCAATTTCCTTCACCAGCGCAACGACCCATGTAAACTGTATCATCATAGCAGTTTTCAATTACAGAAGCACTATAAAATGCTACCGTAATATCACTGCTGATAATCATTTCTCCTTTAAAGGGTCCAATGAAATGAAAAATGTATTTTCCATTCTTGTTACCTTCTATCTGCACTTCATTTACATCTATTCAACACCATGTTCTAGAGATTCACAAAAAAAAAACATTTCGTGTTATTTCTGTGTTCTTAAGAAAAATGTTTTGCATTTCCTGACAAACTATAATTTCTTAGTCAGGTCATACTGCACCTGCAGGTGTACACTGAGAGAAATTAATAAACAGGAATAAGAATGAGAAGATGAGGGATCTTCTACCACCAAATTGAAACTAGCCAACAGCATATCCACTTACACGTTCTATTAAAAATGTCTGGCCATTACTGGTTGCCAGTAAAACTCCCTCCCCTCACAAAATCCCACCCGAATGTTGCATTTGTTGAAGTTTGTGGTGCTCTGAGTGCCGTTTCACAGGACTTTTAAAATGGCCCTGAATGCCGTGCGAGTGTGGAGATGACAAACACAACGCTTACCGGTGCCCAGTCCGCTGACCCATTGACCTCAGTGTTATCTGCTGGTCCCTTCAGCTCTGCCTCCAGGGTCCTGATGCGGGCCAAAGCCTGATCCAGCTGGCCACGCAGCTGCCTGACTGCGTGGTGCATCCGGCTTGTCGAGTTCTGAAAGGACAACAAATTCACGCTGTTCCGTGAAAAAAAAAAAGCATAGTTCAAATCCGGTTGACTATGGAACTGCCTTTAGCGGCTCCGGGATAACCTTCTCCAGTGTCAATATTGACATGTGACTCGGTGATACATGACTAGGACTAGGGATGAATGATGTTGAAAATCAGCACTGCAATATTTATGGGTTTTTTCCATTAAGTACTACATTATTAAAGAATAGAAAGGAGTTATATAATTTCACCAGATAATATGCTACTTTTAATTCTCAAATCTCCATTTACAAAGAATTTAACACTAACAACGACTGGGGTGATTTTAGAGGAGGAAATAAGGCTGTTGTCCAAGAAGTCATTAAATCAGACTAAATTATATGATCATATGCAGTAGAATATGTTTTTTTAAGAGTAATCATAAAAAGTGAACCTAGCTAGATTTATTTTCCTATCAAGTAATAAGAGTTTTAGCCTAACATGGGCTCAATTTGCCTTGCATTGAATCCTTTGCATTGCAACTACTGTAAATGTGTGTGTTACAATATCAATTCCTATACACTATATTGCTCAGCCTGAACTACGACACTGACCAACAGGCTCTGTGCAGCAGAGGACAGGACAGGAGTTGAAATACTGACCTCTCGATGAAGAGGCATGAACTCGTCCCTCAGCTCCGTTAGGACATCCATGACCTCCCCGTCCATCTCATCTCCTCCATTTTCTTCATCACCATAGTCCAGCACTCTCTTGACAGCAGGTGACACCATCTTTACCTCCCCCCCACTGTGCCGCTTTCCCTTCCTGCCCAGAACCGGAATCTGACTGCCCGATGGTGAACAGACCGGCATGCTCTCTATACTTCTCAGCTCTTTAAGCACAAAATTAAGCGGCTGATCGCCCGGCAAATCAAATGGGTCGGTGCCATCAAGAGAGTCCAGCGACTGGACGGACTCTGCACAGGAGGACGCCCGTAAGGAAAGACTGGACCCCACCAACGACGTCAGGCTGGAGAGGTTGGACGGCACCCTGGACCAATGGAGAGGCATGCTCTGTGATTTGTCCCGCGACAGAGCCAACGGGGAAAAGGGCTGGGAGGGCAGGCGACGGGGAACCCCACAAACAGACTCATAATCCGAGTCGGACACCCGCAAGGAATCGCACCCCTCACAACCTTTGCCCTTCCGACATCTTTTACCGGTTCGGATGAAGTATGGACACGTGTCCCATCTCTCAGACCAGCACTCGTACTCTGAAAGCGCCATGTTCTCTCTGAGCATCTCTCTGTAGCCTTCCTTATCACCCTCGCTATCCTCCTCGAAGTCCTCAGGGTGCCTCTGGCAGTAATTGTAGCGAACCCACCGCTTGATGTTGTCCTTCTCCTGGGTCAGCTTCTGAAGCCTTTCAGAGGACAGCACCCTCACCCTGGCGATGACAGTGTCGAACTTGAACACGCGCTCCAGAACGCACACGCATTTCCCGCACAGAAACTCCCCCCGCCCACCGCCTCGTGGTACAGACTGCCCCAGTATGTGGCTCAACACAGAGAGCAGGTCCATTCCTTTTGAGGGCGAGCAGAGGGATACCTGGGATCTGGAGAGAGACACCGAGGAGCCTAGGGATAACGTGCTACCTGTGAAGGACCACAGAAAGTCTCGCATGAATGTGACCAACAAACTTGTATGGGACAAATATATAGGGCTGAACGATAGTGGGGGGGGGATCAATACTGCAATTTTATTTTATTTTTGCGATATGTACTGCAAGATTAAAAGGAAACAATCAATACTTTCAACAATGACCCTTTATATATGTTGTGCAGATAACACTTCATTGGCGGCCTTAATACTGAATAGTCAGTCCCCTGTGTGTCTCTGAAACACCGCCGAAATGAGTTTGCCTGTGACATTACTGGCAGACAATACATGAATGTGAAACCTACTTCCTGGTTTGCTGACAGGCTGCATTATATAAGAAAATAAAAATAGCAGCTGTATAAAGCAATGCAAATAATGCTACATACAGCCGTTATGTAGCATTGTATTTCATATCCTATTATACAATGCAGCCTATCAGCAAAACCAGAACGAAGGCGTTCACATTCAGACTGCCCGCCAGTGAAGTCACCAGCAACAACAACGTCAGCAGCGTTTCAGGGAGGAACAGAAGACTGCTCAGTGTTATCGCTGCTAATGGAGTGTTAGCCTTACAAAATATATGCAGCGTTAAAAATCGTGATTGTTTCTCTTTAAAGAATAAAAACAAGTGGCATAATTTCATCGGATATATATCCAGCTTTTAACTTTGAAAGCCACATTTGCCAAGACTGTACTACTCTAGCTGTCATAAGGGTGATTTTAGAGATCGAAATAAGGCTGTTGTCCCAGAAGTCGTTGAATCAGCCTAAATTATGTTATTTGTCAGATGTACTGAGTAGGGAGTAGTTATTTGCTGAATTTCATTTTACATCAAGCAATAAGAGTTTATGCTTAACATGAATGATGGGCCCAATTTGCCTTCATTGCATCGTTTGCGATGTGAGTATTGAACATGTGTATATTGCATGTTGATTCAGAAGCAATTTGTTGTACTTTATGCCCTATAAAATGTTACGTCTGTTCACTAAAACCGGTTTTTTATTTTTGCCCCAAACTCACCCCAGGGACTGCTCTGACAGGACTGGGACATGCTTCCTCCTCTCAGGGACTCTGTCGGGGTCCGTGGTTCACCACCTCTCTTCTTCAGACCCCCAAACAGCCATCTTCTCTGGTTACCCTGCAGGGCTCCCCCACAAATAAGACATGCCTCATTCGTACCTCTGGAGAACATGATGAATGAAGGGCCAAACTGTCTCCACCTGATGAACACCGGATGTTCTGGTATTCTCTGTGGGGAGGAAAAAAAAGTCATGAAAGACTAATCACATAACAACATTTCCATCAACAATATGACTAGAGATAGTAGAGTGCTTCCAATGTCTTGGCAACAAACTTAAACCAACCCACCACTTTTTAAGGACATTTTACATGACTTTTGCTTGGATATCCAAGACATCCTTTGCTCACAGAAGGTCATATTATTCAGTAGTGGAAGCCTCCAGTCTCTAAATGGACTGTGTAACTTTTAGCTGCTCACTAAACAAGTGCTGAGCAACATGGGGGAAAAAAATCAATCACAACAGTCATAGGGAATTTTACACAATAGCGATATAAAATCATGGTATCTGCTTACATATGCAAAAATACCATGTTTAGGAATCCAAACGAGGATCACCACATTGAACGTTGGGTAATGTCAAGTATATCATTAAACCAAAAGTAGTTTCCAAATAATACTTCCTTCAAATATTTCAGGGCTTCATTTCGTGATAAATTTTGGGTCATAGCTTCTCACTATTAGTTTCGACAACAAAATTGTGCATCACAAAACAATATCCAAACTTGCTCCCAATAATTTCAAAGACGATAAATGATTTATAGCGGATTAGTGTCCAGAGTTACGCTGAACATCACCCCCAAAATTTCAGCTACTGACATGCAATCTCACCGGCGAAAACTACGGGTAAAAAATGTGCCGCCTTAGCTTGTAAAAATCACAATTTTAGTACTAGACTCTATAATTTTCCATGACCACAACAATTCCAGACCATTTCTTCCATTAGATCATTTTCCAGGTGTTTTTGATGACTGAAAAACTAGTCTATAAATATCCGGGTTTTGCAGGATGTGTGGGAACCCTGTGTCTCTACCATCCACAAACTGCCAGCAGTTTCCGTTGCTGCTCTACAAAAAAATATCATTCAACCCACACTGACCTACAGCTCCACCTGCTTTTTCTACCATTGTCAACAACCACCAACACAAACAAACTGAACCATATCACTGTCACATACACATTGCCTGCCTGACCATTGGGCCCTGCCTCCCTCTCCTCACTGTACTACCATCTGGTCCGAGGTTCAGGCCCACAACAGAGGGGGGGGGCTGTTTTGGCTGAAGTGTCATCTGTCATAACACTCCTTAACAAAACACCCCACTGAAAGTCCTTTGTGTAAACACGCCCCATTTATTGTCATATACCTGTTTGCCGCAGTTGTACGTTTGTGTATGGATATGCAAGTGTCGGAAGTAAACTTGTATTTTAATGTGCAGGTAGTGGCAACAAATATCCCCAATAAGGACACAATCTGTACATCCATCCATCCATCCATCCATCCGTCCATCCATCCGTCATACAAACGCGGTTCACAGCCAAATCAGCGCTGCCACTGGTGTAACTCTAGCGTCAGAAGCGGACGAGGAAAAAGTGACTTCAGTCCGATTTCGGGTAGTTTAATTCAGCTCTCCCCTCTGACTAGTTTGGAGAGAGTGGAGCGTCTCCATGTTGCCCCCCGCCCCCGTCATTTGGGTTGAATTGGTTTCCTTGTTGGAGTTTTTGTTTTTTTGGTCAGTTCGCTGCTCTCACACCCAGCTGGCGGCTGCTCCGCGGGACGGACGGTCCACGTCGACCTTCAGCCACGCGGACAGTCTGAGAGCGGAAAAATACACGTTTGGCAACTCCAGCGGTCACGAAGCTGAAGTCGTGCAACACATGTCGCGGGGGGGGGGGGCTTTACGTTAGTTAAAAGCTCACAGAGGACAGGAGAAGTCTCCTCGGCGTCGCCGCACCTCCGGCTCGTCTGTGCCAGCTCCTCTTTCTGTTGGCGCATGGTTGAAGGGAGGGCAGTGTGGCCGGCGGCGGCGGCTGCGGGGCTGCGGCGGCGCTATATCGCAGTTGGACCGGCGGCGGCGGCCGTCGACGCGGCTATTTTAGGCAAGTGAGGTGTCGCGATTCGACGTAAGCCCGCGGTCACCGTCTGCCGCCCCGACACCGTCAATACACTTGCCGACTCGCTCCTCGCTCGCTCTTCCAAAACAGAGTCGACTGAGGTTGAAAACATTTAACGCAGCTTGGCAGGAGAAATCGTCTTAAAAACGCACCGAATCGCTTCGTCCGCCGACAAGTTGGGAAATCTAACCGACGCCGATCGCGCCTGCGCCGACACACGGCTGGCTCGCTGTCGTCGCAAAAAAATAAATAATAATTAAAAAAAAAGCCCTCAACACAGCCGCACAGACAGTCAACGGCAAGCTAAAATAAAAAATCCTTCGCTTATGTATCTAAAGCAAATCTATACATTCGACTGCTCATAGAAGTTTGGGAAAGTTTCTTACGCACTCCGTGGGAAAGTCGACCGCGCCGCCACACCGAAGGGAGCTCTCTGTGTATGTGTGCGTGTTCGTGTGTGTCACCTTGATGACGTCATTTGCCATACCTGTTTCAGCATTGTTTGCGCATGCACGGTTCTTCTTCATATGATATGTATCGAGTGACACGGGTGGAAAAAGAAACATGACGATACGAATCTCCAAATCCTTCTCTATCACCCCCCAGTGCTTCATCTCCCACCAAGCCAGTCCAAAGCCGCCCCCCCCTCTCTTTTGTGTGGTGAGGCCATAGGCATGCTGCCCTGATGTAATCATGAGTATGTCTGGGTAGACTGTAGGAACTGGATGGCCCTTCTGGGATAAATAAAGTTGTCTGAATCTGAATCGGAGTAAAGAGCAAAAGGAGTACACTCCACCCAGAGCCAACCGTCAGTTTGCAGGTTAAGTGTCCGGTGGTGCACGAAATGGATCGTTAAGACAAGACTGCCAGAGAAGTGATCTGAACTTCTTTTTTTAAATTGAAAATGTGCAATAACAAATATGGCTACAACGATATTTAACAGGTATTTGAAAATGACAAAGAGACTGCAAGAGGGAACGACAACTTAGCAAACAGTCAAAACCAAATGCATAAACATAAATAGAGAAGGTGCTTTAAATAAGTTCTGACCAATATGCTTTGAAAAAAATAACAACAAAAAAAGACAAAATAGGATATAAAATATATAAACTATCAGTCAAGGGGAGATTCAGTTTTATCTAAGTTATCTAATGCGGCAGGGATTTTTTTTTAATATCGTATGTTTGTGCTTTTATTCCTTGTAGAAGTTTTACAGATTTCAAGTATAATATATTCTCATTCAGGAAGATAACAAATTTGGGGGATATTTCAAGATTTTATTCTTGTGGATAAAAAAAAATTGCTAGACATAGAATTACATTACAACAGAGTTCATCATTTCTGTTTTGCATTATCATACCAAATGTCATATTTTCTAGAGACAGAAGCAGGAAATGATGGATTTTTTTTGTTTTATCTATTTTGGGATGTCAAGCCAGAATGTATGTATTACATTACATAAGAAAAATATATGGTCTGTAGTTTCAATATCATTTTCACAAAGTGTGCATATATTGTCATCAATATTAAAACGTAGCCTAAGTAATTCTTTTGAGGGATAAATCTTTTTCATAATTTTGAAGTGTTTCTTTTGATTTTGGGGTATAGGGAATGTTAGATACATTGTTCTTAGTCTATCAATTGATTTTTTATCAAATTTGTGCAGGATGTCATTTTTGTTTTGTCTTTCGGGGAATATTTTTTTCTGTAAGACAGTTTCTTATAAAATGATTGCTACATTTCTTTGCCCAATATTAAAAGCCCTTGAATTGATAGTGGGGCCAGTTGTGGTAGTATAGGTTGGTGTGCCAATATATTTTTTTGATAGGAAGACAAATTCTTGAGCAAGTTACTACTACGACTTCTACTACCACTTACGGCTGCTCCCGTTAGGGGGCGCCACAGCGGATCATCTGTTTCCATCTCTTCCTGTCCTCTGCAGCTTCCTCTGTCACACCAGCCACCTGCATGTCCTCCCTCACCACATCCATAAACCTCCTCTTTGGCCTTCCTCTTTTCCTCTTCCCTGGCAGCTCCATATTCAGCATCCTTTTCCCAATATACCCAGCATCTCTCCTCCACATGTGTCCAAACCATCTCAAACTTGCCTCTCTTTCTTTGTCTCCAAACCGTCCAACC
Source organism: Lampris incognitus (assembly GCF_029633865.1). Taxonomy (NCBI): domain Eukaryota; kingdom Metazoa; phylum Chordata; class Actinopteri; order Lampriformes; family Lampridae; genus Lampris; species Lampris incognitus. The sequence goes on from NC_079219.1 coordinate 50,584,623, forward strand.
TGAGCCGTCCCTCTAATAAACTCATTCCTAATCCTGTCCTTCTTCGTCACTCCCAATGAAAATCTTAGCATCTTCAACTCTGCCATCTCCAGCTCCTCCTCCTGTCTTTTCGTCAGTGCCACTGTCTCCAAACCATATACAGTGGCTTGCAAAAGTATTCATACCCCTTGAACTTTTCCACATTTTGTCATGTTACGACTACAAACATAAATATATTTTATTGGAATTTTATGTGAAAGACCAACACAAAGTGGCACACAATTGTGAAGTACAAAGAAAAGTATACATGATTTAAAAAAAATTTTGCAAATAAAAAACTGAAAAGTGCGGTGTGCAAAAGTATTCAGCCCCCTTTTCTCTGAGTGCAACCAATTGCCTTCAGAAGTTGCCTGATGATTGCTGAATGATCGAATGTTGACCTAATGACTAAATAGAGTCAACCTGTGTGTAATCTAATCTCAGCACAAATACAGCTGTTCTGTGACGGCCTCAGAGGTTTGTTAAGAGAATATTGGGGAGCAAACAGCATCATGAAGTCCAAGGAACACACCAGACAGGTCAGGGATAAAGTTGTGGGGAAATTTAAAGCAGGGTTAGGCTATAAAAAGATTTCCCATACTTTGAATATCTCACAGAGCACTGTTCAATCCATCATCCGGGAATGGAAAGAGTATGGCACAACTGCAAACCTACCAAGACACGGCCGTCCACCTAAACTTACAGGCCGAACAAGGAGAGCACTGATCAGAGATGCAGCCAAGAGGCCCATGGTGACTCTGGACGAACTGCAGAGATCCACAGCTCAGGTGGGGGAATCTGTCCACAGGACAACTATTGGTCGTGCACTGTACAAATCTGGCCTTTATGGAAGAGTGGCAAGAAGAAAGCCATTGTTAAAAGAAAACCATAAGAAGACCCGTTTGCAGTTTGCCAGAAGCCATGTGGGGGACACAGCAAACATGTGGAAGAAGCTGCTCTGGTCAGATGAGACCAGAATTGAACTTTTTGGCCTAAATGCAAAATGCAATGTGTGGCGGAAAACTAACACTGCACATCACTCTGAACACACCATCCCCACTGTCAAACATGGTGGTGGCAGCATCATGCTCTGGGGGTGCTTCTCTTCAGCAGGGACAGGGAAGATGGTCAGAGTTGATGGGAAGATGGATGGAGCCAAATACAGGGCAATCTTGGAAGAAAACCTGTTGAAGTCTGCAAAAGACTTGAGACTGGGGCGGAGGTTCACCTTCCAGCAGGACAACGACCCTAAACATAAAGCCAGGGCTACAATGGACTGGTTTAAAACACAACATATTCATGTGTTAGAATGGCCCAGTCAAAGTCCAGACCTAAATCCAATTGAGAATCTGTGGCAAGATCTGAAAACTGCCGTTCACAAACGCTCTCCATCTAACCTGACTGAGCTTGAGCTGTTTTGCAAAGAAGAATGGGCAAAAATTTCTGTCTCTAGATGTGCAAAGCTGGTAGAGACATACCCCAAAAGACTTGCAGCTGTAGTTGCGGCAAAAGGCGGTTCCACAAAGTATTGAATCAGGGGGGCTGAATACTTTTGCACACTGCATTTTTCAGTTTTTTATTTGTAATTTTTTTTTAAATCATGTATAATTTTCTTTGTACTTCACAATTGTGTGCCACTTTGTGTTGGTCTTTCACATAAAATTCCAATAAAATATATTTATGTTTGTGGTCGTAACGTGACAAAATGTGGAAAAGTTCAAGGGGTATGAATACTTTTGCAAGCCACTGTAACATAGCTGGTCTCACAACCATCTTGTAAACCTTCTCTTTAACTCTTGCTGGTACCCTTCTGTCACAAATCACTCCTGACACTCTTCTCCACCCACTCCACCCTGCCTGCACTCTCTTCTTCACTCCCCATTACTTTGGACAGTTGACACCAAATACTTAAACTCGTATGCCTTTGTCACCTCTACTCCTTGCATCCTCACCATTCTGCTGTTCTCCCTCTCATTCATGCATAGGTATTCCGCCTTGCTCCTACTGACTTTCATTCCTCTTCTCTCCAGTGCATACCTTCACCTCTCCAGGCTCTCCTCAACCTGCACCCTACTCTCACTACAGATCACAATGTCATCCGCAAACATCATAGTCCACGGATACTCCTGCCTGATCTCATCCGTCAACCTGTCCATCACCATTGCAAACAAGAAAGGGCTCAGAGCCGATCCTTGATGTAATCCCACCTCCACCTTGAACCCATGTGTCATTCCAACCACACACCTCACCACTGTCACACTTCCCTCACACATATGCTGCACCACTCCTACATATTGCACTGCAACTCCCGACTTCCTCATATACCACACCTCCTCTCTCGGCACCCTGTAATATGCTTTCTCTAAATCCACAAAGACACCATGTAACTCCTTCTGACCTTCTCCATACTTCTCCATCAACATTCTCAAAGCAAACCTCAGATCTGTGGTGCTCTTTCATGGCATGAAACCATACTATTGCTCACTAATCATCATCTTTCCTCTTAACCTAACTTCTATTACTCTTTCCCATATCTACATGCAGTGGCTGATCAACTTCATACCGCTGTAGCTGCTACAGTTCTGCACACCAACCTTGTTCTTGAATATCGGTATCAGTATGCTTCTTCTCCACTCCTCAGGCATCCTATCACTTTCCAGGACTGTGTTTAACAATCTAGTTAAAAACTCCACTGCCATCTCTCCTAAACACCTCCATACCTCCACAGGTATGTCATCAGGACCAACTGCCTTTCAACTCTTCATACCACTAATTTATACAAAGCACTTCCTCAAGAAGTGCTTTGTGTAAATTAACAAAGTCTGATTTTGAAGGCTTGAAATTATGTTTAGTGCAGAATTGTACATAATCTAAGAAATTACCACTAACATCCATTAAGTCAACTATCGACCATATATTTCTCCCATACCAATCTTCATAAAATAAAGATTTATTCCGGTACAATACATATCTATTATTTCAGAGTATATTAGTATGGGGTGAAAAGTTATGTACATATAACATTTTCACATATAATAGTATTTGTTTGTGTAACTCTGATAATGATACAGGTAGTTTATCAATGTTGAAGTCCGTCTTAAGAACAAATCCCAATCCTTCAATTTTATTGAATAAGTGATTTGGAATCCAGTACCAAAAGGAGTTGCTATGTTTGATCCACAATTTTAGCCAATTAATTTTTAAAGATACGTTCAGGCAATCAAAATCAATAACTTTTAGGCCACCATCCTTTATTTCTTTAACCATGTTACTGTTCATATAAGGTGGTTTGTTCCTCCAAATGAAATTTAGATTAATTTGGTTAATGGACTTTATCAATTTATTTGGAAGGGCATTAGAGTAGATTGGGTAAATACATCTTGATAAACACTCCATCTTTGTTAGATACATTCGACCAAGTACTGAAAGGTCTCTTTGGAGCCATGAACTTAACTTGGCTTTACTTTATTTTATTTTATACATTTAAAAATTGGCTTCATTTTTGGTCTTTTGTAAAGTAAACCCCCGGGTATTTGATTTCTGACTTGATAGGTATATTAAAAATATATTTTAGTGGTGCGTCATGTATACTAAATAGTTCCCATTTGTGTAAGTTTAATGTTAACCCTGAAGCTTTGGAGAACTTGTTAATTTTTTCAAGAGTTGTTGGAATTTGATGTTTGTCTTTTGAGAATATAGTTGTGTCATCGGCTAGTTGACTGATGATAACATCTGTACTTAATACATTTCGTTTTTTTACTGGCACCACAATTTTTAATGTGAATTGCTAACATTTCTGTAGCTAAGATAAACAAATATGTATGTTGAAATGGGACAGGAATTCCTACATTAACCTTAAAGCTGGGGGGGGGGCACTAGGTAATATGACACAGCTGCTAATATTCTGATACAGTCCACTAATTAGATTTCTAAATTTAACTCCAAAACCAAAATGTTCAAGTACCAAATAGATACTGCTCCACGGCATGGAGTCAAAGGCCTTATAGATATCTAAAAAGAAAATAAAACCATCATCTTCCATGCGGTTTCTATATTCAATAATGTCCATTACCAGTCTTATACTATTGTGGATTGATCTTCCTGTTACGAAACCTGATTGTGTTTCTGCAATAAGATTTGAAATCCCTGTTTGAAGACGAGTAGTGAAAATGTAGGTTAGCAGTTTATAGTCTGAATTTCTAAGAGTAATAGGTCTTCTGCTTCCTATAAATCTAGGGTCTTTGCCAGGTTTAGGAATTGGGATGATAATGCCTTGTCTCATTGTCGGTGGAAGTATACAGGATTCAAATATTTCCAAAAAAACGTTGTTAAGAGACAGGTGACCAATTACTGCATCAAGTTCAGCAATTGTTATTTGATTATCACACATTCGTTTGAAGCTATCTTCAGCTTTGGGAATATATTTTGCTATATTTTTTAAGATCGTGTGACAGTCCTCATTTGAAAATGTGGAACTGTAAAGTTGGCTATAAAATTTAAAGATTTCTGAGGAGATTAATTTTCCATCTGTGATTTTTCTATTATCAACTATCAAGGATCTGATGTTATTTTTTTCCCTGTCTTCCTTTTCCAAGACCACACAAATATACTGAGTTTCTTTTCCCCTCCTCTATCCATTTAGCTCTAGATCTAATAAAGGCCCCTTGTGCTTTCTGAATCTACATTTCATCCATTTTAGGTTGAGTTTTTTCTGTCTACCCTCTTCAGTAGGGTTAGGTTTATTGCAGTATGCATTTAACTGTTGGATAATGTCTGGCTCTTTTCTTTCGATATCTTCTTTTACTGAATGAAATGGTAAATTGGCATACTTTATATTTTAGAAACTCCCATTTCTTGACAGGCATTGTTAGTTCTTCAGAGTTCATAATCTCTTTAATCAGTGATTTAATGTTTTAGCAGTACTCCTTGTTTTTAACTGGACTGGAGTTAAACTTCCAATATTTGTTTGAATAAGTTCTTCCATTTTTAGGTTTAGCAGAAAGTTAGATAACACTGTGATCAGTTAGTGGAGCAGCAGAAATATCAGAGTTGATTTCGTAACATAGCAAGTGGCTTGCAGTTAACCAGTGGTCAATTCTAGATTTATAATTTGAGCTGAACCATGAGTATTTAAATATTCATGGATTTAAGTGTCTCCAAGCATCAGTCAGACTTTGTTCATTGCAAAAGTTTGTAACTGTGTTATTTGGGGGACTTGCAGAGTATCTGGAAGGATATTCATCATAAAAATCATCATGGACTAAATTAAGATCACCTCCAATTATAACATTATCAGTTGGGTGTGTTAATTTAAGATTATCTAGTTGTAAACCAATTTGTTCAAATAGTTTTTTGTTTTCTTTGCTCTCGTTGTAGCCATAAATGTTGATTAAAATTAATTTCAACTCGTCAAGGGTCAGGAAAAGAATCCGCCAATGACCACGAACATCTGCCATATGGGACATAATCTGACCCTTCAGAAGGATGGCGACCCCTGCTGATCTTGAGGTGCCATGGCTGAAAGAAGCCTCGTCTCCCCATTGTTAGACCAAAATTAATATCTTCAAATTAAGAATGTGTTTCTTGTAGAAAAACAATATTGGCATTCTTCCCTTTATAGAATAATAAAAAAAAGTTTTTTCTTTTTGTTATGTCCCTTGTATTAACATATATGAGAGATGTCGTTTTTTTAAACTAAACATACAACACAAAACACAAAAAATGAAGACGAATTATCTGAACTATCATAGAACAAGAATAATGTTTTTTACCTAATAGATACTTTATGGTAGCAAAACCTTGAACATATCAATTTACCTTATCAAAACTCACTTGCTCGTAGGATTCAATATCCCAGGTTAGTTCTGGCTATGGTGTGACTCTCTGTCCATTGAGGAAAGCATATGGGCCTCGGAACATGGTCTTAAGACATGCCTTCCTTGCTTGCTCAACTTGCGGCCATACAGCTTTTCGTGCCTAACTGTGTCTTCTTTGGTGAGATCTTCTGCAAAGCCAATGTTGAGATCCTTGCAGATGGGGTGACGCTTGGTGGTTCGCCAGAGTTCATCCCTGCAGTGCCTGCCAGTGAACTGAATGATGATCTGTCCAGGGCGGTTGGTGTCCGGTCTAAAACGGTGCACAGAGTCCAGAATGAGATCCATCTTCTCCCTCCAGTGTGCAGCAATCTTTTCGATGATATCCTTTACGATATGACGTGTATTTTCTTCGTTTTCTTCATTCAGACCATTTAGTCTTAAGGTCAATCGTCTTTTGTATCGTTCCATTTCTGCCGCTCTCTTTTCCAGCTTTGTGTTTTTCTCCCTGAGTTGTTTCACTTCTTCACTCAATTCTTTGTTTTTTTTCCCTTGCATTCTTTGATTTCGGCCGAGTTAAACTCGACAGCTTTTGTGATGCTAGCTATGATGAGCGTGTTTTGTTTTAGTTCCATTTTGAAGTCCTCCATCATGTTTTGAAGGGTCCCAATCACAGCCAGGATTGCAGCGTTTGAAGCATCTTCGGCATGGGCTCCAGCAGTCGTGCCCTCGTCTCCTTTTTGTTCTGTTTTTTTTTTTTCTGCGGTACTGGTGGCTTGGAAGGCGATGTCAAAGTGTTTTTGTCCCTTTGCAAGGCCGGATTATGGACCGGGCATATCCCGGACCCCGAGGGGCCCCAAAAAGGTCAGGGGTATTTTGTTTGTGTATAGTAGGGATCCCCAATCATACCCTACAAGGGACGTTTGTTCCAACCCTGCATCGCGATGCAGGGCCCAAGCTAGTCTCTATTGATGCGGGGGCCCCAAGCTACAAAGTCCCCATTGATGCGGGGCCCCCAAGCTACAGTTTCTATTGATGTGGGGTCCAAGCTACAAAGTCTCTATTGATGCGGGGGGCCCAAGCTATAATCTCTACTGATGCAGGGCCCCAAGCTACAAAGTCTCTATTAATGCTGTGAGCTGCTATTCTCATCTCTGTTTGTTTTGTAATTCAAAATTGTGTGGTACTTTGTAGTCGCCATCCGAATCCCATGCAGATTGGCATAGTGTCGACTACCATGTTGGGTATTTGCCTTAGGTTTTACATTTAACAATGTTTAGTGTTATTTGCGTAGCCTATTTGACGGGGCGGGGGGGGGGGCAATGGACGTGCGTGTCCCGGGGCCCCCTGGTGGGTTAATTCGACCACGTCCCTTTGGCGTTGGTCTCCGTGTTTTCTGGTCCACAGTAGTCGTGTGTTAGGAGAGCCCTAGCTTTAGCGTTAGCCTTGGCTATGCTGTATTGTCACGTTGTTGTTGCTAAAGTGACCGGGAGTCCTTACTAGATACCGAATGACTTTGACAGATTTTATATTTAATAAAAAGAAGTTCTTGTAAGTTTTAAGTTCAAATTAATCAATTTTCGAAGCTTTGCTAGTCGAAGCTGTTTACAGTGTGTCTGCTCCCTCCGCCATCTTGCAGAAGACCTATACTGTTAGTGTCCTCACAGTGAGCCTATACCGAGTTTTCACAGTTAACTAAACTCCTCTTCATATCATCTCTCCAAGGAACGGGCAGTAGTTGTTTTAGCCAGATTTAATATGAAGAAGTGTGAAACTGAAAAACGGTACAGTAAAAATAAAGGTAAGTAAACTAATAATACACTACTGGCAGGAAAGCAGGTAAGTACAAAAGTAAGTATGATAGTAAAAAAAATATACAGGTAAGTATGCGATGCCCAGTTCAACCCAACAGCATGTTTAGTCACATGGTAACAAAATATTAGCAAAGTTGAACAAATAACAGAAAATGATTCATCAAAAACATTAATATGATAATGATAAATGATAAACTTACTGATAATGCCAGTCAAAGGTCTGGAAACAAAAGGATGGCTGGGGATTACCTCATCTATCTAAACATAGGATCACTCTGCTTTTTTTCTGCTGATAAGGAGGGCTTCCTGTCTGCGACTCTTCAACGCAACACAGGAGGCGCAATTGCTAAATTACCTGTAATACCAGAAACAGCCGCTAGGTGGCAAGAAATTAAACTCTCAACGGAAAACAGTTCCAACACACTCCCCGCCTGGCGTCTTTCAAGATGCCACATAAACCTAATTTACTTCCGGGGATAAAAGCAGGATGACCTTCGAGATGGGTCTTGCAAAAGTCTTCGAGGACTGATGCCACATCACCTTGACTTCCACTTTCGTATATCTCCGTCTCTGCTTGGAAGAGTCTTCACAATGACTCCCACTGGCCAATCATTTCTTTTTGCTTGGTTGTCCCTCATGAGAACAATGTCTCCTTCTCTCAAGTTCGGCCTCCTATGGTGCCATTTTTGTTGTGTCTGCAGAGTGTTGAGGTACTCTTTGCGCCATTGGGCATGTTAGAAGACTAGACTAATACTTTATGTCTATCTCTGCGCAGATGAAGTGGATTATTAAACCGTTATAAAGAATCGTACTGACTACCGAACTTCTGCTGGAGGGAAAAATCACCATCAGTGATATCCTGTAGCTTTATGATGTCGTCATAGTTGCAGTGGCCCATTATCTCATGCCAAGTTTCTATATCATGGCTCACATGGCACTTTTCAACAACACATTCAGTTTGCAAATAGTACATTTTCCCCTGTACAAAAATGTCAAACCTGGTACCATCCGGTGACATCAGGGCATCTCTGCCCTCTTTGAAGAACACACTGGCTCCGTGTGCTGTCGCAGACTTCACAGAGAAGAGCTCTTGGGGGTACGATGGAATATATAGTGCGTTCCGCAGTGTCACTCTACACCGACGCCCCTCACTGTCGAGCAGACATACCTTAGCATCTCCCCTGCCCTGCACCACACCAAAGGTGCGCTTACCGTCCGCCAGCTCCATGCAGTGTTTCTCTGGCTCGAACGAGCTGTCAAAGCTCTTGAACTTCTTCTTTTCATTGACTATGTGGGAAGAAGCCCCACAGTCCACAATCAATCCTGGTTTGAACTGTTGCCGTCGTCCTGGTCCTGCTGAGCTGGTCTCTCCAGCCTGCACTCTGAAGATGTAGTTCTCTTCTTCCACAGCATTCCCCGGTCCCTGACCTCGACCTGCTCTCTGAACGCACAACACATCGAACCTTGAGGCAGATGGGCTACAGCAGCAGAAGACCACACCGGGTGCCACTCCTGTCAGCTAATAAGCTAATAAGCTTCAATAGAAGATTGGAAAAACGTTTCCTGGTCTGATGAGTCTCGAGTTCTGCTGCAACATTCGGATGGTAGGGTCAGAATTTGGCGTCAACAACATGAAAGCATGGATCCATCCTGCCTTGTATCAACGGTTCAGGCTGCTGGTGGTGGTGGTGTAATGGTGTGGGGGATATTTTCTTGGCACACTTTGGGCCCCTTAGTACCAATTGAGCATCGTGTCAACGCCACAGCCTACCAGAGTATTGTTGCTGACCATGTCCATCCATTTATGACCACAGTGTTCCCATCTTCTGATGGCTACTTCCAGCAGGATAACGCGCCATGTCATAAAGCTCGAATCATCTCAGACTGGTTTCTTGAACATGACAATGAGTTCACTGTACTCAAATGGCCTCCACAGTCACCAGATCTCAATCCAATAGAGCACCTTTGGGATGTGGTGGACCAGGAGATTCGCATCATGGATGTGCAGCCGACAAATCTGCAGCAACTGCGTGATGCTATCATGTCAATATGGACCAAACTCTCTGAGGAATGTTTCCAGTACCTTGTTGAATCTATGCCACGAAGGATTAAGGCAGTTCTGAGGCAAAAGGGGGTCCAACCCGGTACTAGCAAGGTGTACCTAATAAAGTGGCCAGTGAGTGTATGTTTCTCATTAACATGCACCTTTTTATAAGTCCAGTCTCTTGGGTTGACTTGAGTGTCCGCCTGATCTTGTAACATATGTGGTGTCTGGATCACCTGCCGTTTTCTCCACACTACCTACGTCTGTATCATGTTGGGCGTTTGCATCAGATGTTGGCTGATAAGTTCTCCTCAACAGTCCATTCTCTGTTCTGACAAGGTAGGACCTTGGGGCTGCTATCTGTTGTATGACAGTCCCAAGAGTGTTCTCCGTGGTGATCTATACACTCTAGCCTGGGTGCAAGTCAGGTAAGTAGTGTGCTCTGTGATGTTTGTTGTAGAGTTGCTCTTGTTTTTTCTTGCCCTGTGTCTCCATACCCTGAAACTGCTTGATGTTGGGCCAGTGTGGAGACGTTTTGGGCACTTCAGGCACAGTGGTCCTTAGCTGTCTCCCCATGAGAAGCTATGCTGGAGAATAACCATTCTCCACTGGAGTGGCTCAATATCTGAGTAGAGCTTTAGCATAATCTCCTCCCTCTTTCCACAAGCCTTTTACGGTGGCCACAGCTCGCTCAGCCTCTCCATTAGCTTGTGGGTATCTTGGGCTGCTGGTTATGTGAATGAATCCATACTCTCTGGCAAAGTCTTTGAAAAGAGTACAGGCATACTTTGGGCCATTGTCTGACATCAGCAGCTCTAGGACCCGATGCCGACCAAAGACGTTCTTCAGAGCCAATATGACTGGGTTGGCGGATGCAACGTGGAGATGGGCAACTTCAAAGTATCGGGAGAAATAGTCAACCACTACAAGAGAGGGGGTCTTATCCCAGATGAATATGTCTGTCCCCACACGTTGCCTTGGTCACTCAGGTACAGGAGTCGTCAACAGGGGTTCCTTCTGTGTTGTTCTGTATTTTGTGCATATGGGACAGTTTTCAACTTTCTGGCTAATGTTAGCTGAACGCCCTGGCCACCAGACCGACTGACGGGCCCTGGCTCGGCATTTCACTATACCTTGGTGGCCCTGATGGAGGATATCGAGAATTTCTTTTCTTAACGAGCTGGGGATAACAATTCTTTGTCCATTCAGGAGAAGATCCCCAGCCAGGGACAGGTTCTCTTTCTCCTTCCAGTAAGGTGCTATATCACGTGGGCAAGTGGGCTTTGTCAGGCCACTCAGTGCAATAGTAGTGAATTAGTGTACCACAGATTGGGTCATTTTTCTGTCTCTCTGCAAGCTGGTGCAGTCTAGCTTCAGTAGCTGGAAGAGACTGTCTGCTTGAGTCCACAAATATTTGGACATCTGCTTGCTGCTCCTTCGCTGTCTGAGTGACTGTGTACTCCACTTGTGCTCATGACAGTGTGTCTGCGGTGATGAGCAGCTTTCCAGGCACATGTACAATGTCATATGAGAATTTCAACAGTCTCAGTCGGAATCTCTGGATTCAAGGAGAAAGCTCATCCAGTGCCTTAGTACTTAGTAGGGACAGCAGAGGTTTGTGATCTGTCTCAATTGTGAATCTCCTGCCAAGCAGGTACGATTGCAGGCACTCATATGACCAGGTCACTGCTAGTGCCTCCTTCTCAATCTGAGCATAGTGTTTTTCAGCATCAGACAAACCTCTGGAGATGAACAGAACTGGCTTCCAGTCACTACTCTCTCGGCATTTCTGGAACGGAATGGCTGCCAGACTGAAGGACGATGCGTCAGCTGACACACATTTCTGCATCAGATGAGTATACAGCGATGACTGGGTGAGCTTAGTTCTGACTTCAGCTTCTGAAAAGCCTCTCGTTGTGTTGCTCCCCAACACCATTCTGTCTTCTCAGACAGAAGCTCTTTCAGAGGTTGTATGAATGATGCCAGGTGGGGCAGAAACTTGCCCAGGTAATTAGCCTTGCCCATCACTCTTCTGATGTCGGCAACACAGGTTGGCTCCGGTATTTCCAGAATGGCTTTGACCTTGCTTGGGTCAGGGTTGACTCCCTCAGTGGTGATGCAGTGTCCAAGAACCACAAATTTTCTCCTGGGAAACTCACATTTGCCCTTGTTCAGAGGTAGCCCTTCATCTCTCAGTCTTCTGAGTACCTGGTGCAACCTGGTATCATGTTCAGCCTGATCTTTGCCATACTGGAAGTATGGGGTATCCTGGGTGGCTGCAGTTTCCCATGCTTGTCTGTGGAGTAGTGGTGGCTCGGAATACCTGTAACTCCAGCTCCAGTGTCTAATTTGAACTCTGTTGTCTCCCCATTCAACTCAAGAGTTTCTATCCACTCATGTTCAACACTGTCAATCTCAATAACCACCTCACCAAGAAAGGCGACATCTTCTGCTCCATGGTCCGCAGGATCTTCTGTGATATCACAGATGCCACTGGCTGATCGACATTTCCGGGCAAAATGTCCTTTTCGTTTGCATTTACGGCATTCTGTATCTTTGGCGGGGCAATCCTTCTACTGGTGCATTATTGCGTTTCTAAATCTACCACAACCTGCGGCTCTGTTTTTTATTTTCTGGCTTGACTTGTGAGCTGTATTTTTGCCCTTTTGTGTCTCTTTGGATCTGTCGCCTTGCACTTATTGCATTTAAGTTCTCTGACTGCCTCTCATTTAAGCTGCCTGTAGTATCGGCTGCAGCTTCTTTATTTCCTTACTGTGACGCACTCTGGCTATAGTTTTGACTAATGTGAGTTCAGGATCTAACTGCAATGACTCAGACAGTTTGGCATCTCTTACACCAACAACTACCCTGTGTCTTATCAGTTCTTACATTAGATCTCCAAATACACAATGCTCTGCTAGGCAAATGCTTCAGCATTTTCCCTTGGCTCTTGATCGCGCCTGTTGGACCATGCTCGTTCAAAAACAATGTTCCGTTTGCTTACACAGTGTTTCTCAAAAGCCTGCTTCACATCTTCATAAGATTTTCTCTGATCATGACTTAAGGAAAAGACATTCAATATGTCCTCAGCTTTTACTTGATTTACTTGATATTCTTGTGCCTTTTTATCCAGGCTTGACACTATTCTGAAGCACCCGAAACATCGTATCCACTTTGGCCATTCGCTTGCATTATTAAAATCAAACTTGCCTGGTGGCGTCAATTGCACACTGCTTGGCAGAGCTGCGACTGCTTGTCCTGGCTGGCTCATCTTTTCTGCCTTGCCTCACACTGCTAGCTTGTTCGGCTCGTTTAGGTCGTTCAGCAACTCTTCACACAGAAGGACATGAAGGCGGCGTTTTTGGGTTTCCCCCCCCTTTCCCCCAACTCTTATGGAAGCGCATCTATCTCCTCCCATCGTGTGACTTCAAATAACTTTTCCAGCTTAATTCTGACACCATGTTACGTTATTCTCGATAATCACGAGGCAGAGAGTGAGGTTGCAGTAGGTAGACGATCGGTATACCCTACGATCCGTATACCCCGGAAGTCGGAAGTTGTTACGAAGCAATTCTGTTGGTCAATCGGTTAAAGGGCCTGTAGATAGACGATCCTTCCAGCCTATTTTGAACGGTTGTTGCCTGTGTTTAAACCGTCACGTTGGCGGCAAAGTAGTAGTAGTAGTAGTAGTAGTAGTAGTAGTAGTAGTAGTAGTAGTAGCCAACGGCACATTAATAGTATAATACTAATAATAACAATATTAACAATAATAATAATCGTGTAATGATATTAATAACGGGAAGACACAATTGTTATGTATGCACACATCGACAGTGCTGCATTTGATTTGGTGCTGTTCTATTGTGCTGGGATCGATTGGTGATGCCTGCGGGCTCTGGGTTGTTTGATCGGGTCTGCCTTTGATGCTGCGTCAGTCTAAATAAAGAATGCCACGGAGAGGTTGTGTCGAGCGACAGCGCTGTGTCCTGACGTGATTTCTAAACTTAATATTGGCGACGAGGATGGCTGATATCTCCCTCCCACCACCTGCCCCCTTCCTGGCATTACCTGGCGAGCCTCCGGTACCATGGACTCGCTGGCTACATAGTTTTGAAAATTACATCATCGCCTCAGGGCTCGACGACGTGAGCCAGGCTAGGAAGACGGCTCTGTTGCTTCACTGCTTGGGAGCAGAGGGTCATCGTGTGCTCGGGTCTCTGGGGAACGTCACAAGCTTTGCCGAAGCTGTGGGACTTATGAGCACCCATTTCGCTGCTCCACAGAGTGCCCTCCTTCGGCGATTTATATTCCGTCAGCGACACCAACTGCCTGGTGAGTCTGTGCGGCAGTACGTAGCTAATTTGCGAGGCCTAGCTAGCTCATGCAAGTTTGGCGCGCTTCAGGACGAGATGGTTCGCGACCAGCTAATCGAACACACCAACAACGCAAAGGTGCGTGAGACTCTCCTGCTGGAAAAAGATGATCTGCTGCTGTCCAGAGCAATTACCATCGCACTACAGGTTGAGGTAGCAGCTGAGTGTGCTGCTATGCTAAATACACAGCAAGTGGCCACCTCCAGTCAAGCTGCCAACGACTCCTCCCTCTACTCACGGCTGCCCCTCGGGACGCAACCCAGCCAGAGCGAGGCGGGCGCCGACTCCACTGGGGACGTCTTGCAACTGCAACGACGGCGTTCTCGGCCCCGCCCTCAACAGTCCTGTGGTAACTGTGGATCTCGGTCTCATGTTTCAAGGGCTCAGAACTGCCCTGCCCGTGGCCAGACATGCCGTAGCTGCGGTAAGCACAATCACTTTGCCAACGTCTGTCGATCTTCCCCGGCTGGGTCAGAGGGCCACACCCCCCAGTCTTCAACCGCCGTCATTCACAAGGTGAGCTCTGGGCCAGTGTCATTCAAATCATGCACAGTCAACATTAATGATGTGTGCATTCCCCTGCTGTTGGACACCGGTGCAAGTGTGTCTCTCCTGAATGTTGATACCTACAGTCAATTTTTCGGTTCACTGCCACTGTCCGCACCCTCAGCTGTCCTTTGTGGGTATGGTGACTCCAAAATCGATCTGGTTGGCTCTCTCCAACTGACTGTCCGCTATGGAACCAAGCTGGTGCCTAATGCAGTTTTTCATGTGGCACGCCGTGGGGCCAACCTGATGGGCCTGGACCTGTTCTCCGCTCTGGGGTTCTCCCTCTTAGACACAAGGGGGGCAGCAATCCTGACTGTCGCCACACCTTGGCAGCAGAAGTGGCCATCGCTGTTTATGGGGCTGGGCTGCCTCTCCGCCTTCACCCATCAACCTCTCCTCAACCCTGCTGTGAAATCTGTCATCCAACCACTGCGTCGCACCCCGTTGGCTCTCCGTGATGGGGTCTCCGCCGAGCTGCAACAACTGCTGGAAGCTGGCATCATTGAACCGGTGGACGCGTCACCTTGGGTCTCAAACCTCGTGGTGGCTAAGAAGAAGTCGGGGGG
This sequence comes from Lampris incognitus, assembly GCF_029633865.1. Taxonomy (NCBI): domain Eukaryota; kingdom Metazoa; phylum Chordata; class Actinopteri; order Lampriformes; family Lampridae; genus Lampris; species Lampris incognitus. Next base: position 50,599,800 of record NC_079219.1, read on the forward strand.
CCTGCGTGTCTGCGTCGATCTACGTGCAGTAAATAAGGCAGTGGTCCCTGATAAGTATCCACTGCCCACCTCAGAAGAACTCACTGCTCAGTTCTATGGCTCTGAGGTGTTCTCCAAGCTCGACCTCAGACAGGGGTACTTACAGGTGCCCCTCCACCCCAGCAGCCGAAACCTCACAGCCTTTGTGACACATGCAGGAGTGTTTCGCTACACCAGGATGCCTTTCGGTCTCAGCTCCGCCCCTAGCTGCTTCCAGAAAATCATGGTCTCCGTGCTGGCTGGCATACTGGGCGTGGCCATTTATCTGGACGATATAGTGGTACACGGGCCCACCAGTGAAATCCACGACAAGCGCCTTAACATGGTCTTCGCAGCCCTGTCCAAGCACAAGCTAACTCTCAATGCTGAGAAATGTGTCCTCTCTGTGCCAGCCATCGACTTCGTGGGGTTCCGGCTGTCAGCGAGCGGTGTAACTCCACTACAATCCAACGTGGACGCCATTCAGGCCATCCCTGAGCCCAGCTCGGCCGCCCAGGTCGCCTCCTTCCTGGGTATGACAAGTTACTACCTGAGGTTTCTTCCCCAGTACTCTGCGACCACAGCCCCCCTGCGCCAGCTGCTGCGTAAGGACGAGCCATGGGTGTGGTCAAAGGCATGCAGTGACGCTGTGCGTGATCTCAAGACTCAACTGACTTCACCACCAGTGTTGGCTCACTTCAACATCTCCAGCTCCACCTTTGTGACCTGTGACGCATCAGCCACAGCGATAGGGGCCGTGCTGTCTCAAACCCAGAACGGTGTGGAGAAGCCCATTGCCTTCGCCTCCCGTGCCCTCAACCTGACCGAGCAGCGGTACTCCGTGGGTGAGCGTGAGGCGTTAGCCTGTATCTGGGCTTGTGAAAGGTGGCACCTCTACCTCTATGGCCGCTCCTTCACCCTCAGGACAGATCACCAGGCCCTGACAGCGCTGCTGTCCACATCTGGGACAGGCCACAAACCCCTGAGGCTGCACCGCTGGTCTGACCACCTCCGCCAGTACAACTTCAGCCTGCAGTTCACCCCAGGCAGAGACAATGTTGTCGCCGACCTGCTCTCTCGCTCTGTCTCCACCCCAGCTCCACAGACGGACACTGACTGTGTGGAAAAGGACATTGTCCAAATGCTACACACACCCCTCCAGGCCACTGTCTCTCTGCAGGAGCTGAGGGCAGCCTCCGAACAGGACCCTGTCCTCTCCCAGCTCCGCACCTACATCCAGAACGGCTGGCCTCACAAGGTCCCAGAGGAGCTGGCTGCGTTCGCCCGAGTCAGACAGGAGCTCTCCTGCTGGAACGACACCTGCGTGGCACGTGGGTTTTGCACAGTGGTCCCAGCTGCTCTCCGTGCACGTGTTTTGAATACGGCGCATGAAGGCCACCTGGGCATTGTGAAACTGAAACAGCGCTGCCGAGACCTGGTGTGGTGGCCGGGGATAGACAGAGATATTGAGGCTCTGGTGAAGGACTGTTCTGCCTGCCTTGTGAGTGGCAAGACTGGCCACCAGGCTCCCCCACCCCTGCAACCTCTCGCCTGGCCCTCTCAGCCCTGGGAACACCTGCAGTTGGACATTTGTGGTGAGATCCATGGAGTTCCCCACCAACAACGCTTCATGGTGGTCGCCTACGATCTACACTCAAAATGGCCTGAACTCACCACTTCCGGCACTGTGACCTCACAGATCATCATCGACTTCCTGGACTCTCTTTTCTCTCGCTGGGGCCTCCCAAAGGCCATCACCACTGACAACGGCCCTCAGCTGGTCTCTGCTGAGTTCACTGCTTATCTCGAAAGCAAGGGCATCCGTCATATACGCACTGCGTACTACCACCCCCAGGCCAATGGCGGCGTTGAACGTTTTCACCAGTCACTGAAGAACGGCCTCAGAGCACACATGGCCCAAGGGTGCTCTTTCACGCAGGCCATCCGTCACACTCTGCTACACTATCGGGCCACACAGCACTCGACCACAGGCGTCTCCCCAGCCTCTCTCATGCTAGGCCGGGAACTGTGCATGCCCCTTGACAGGCTCCGCCCCTCCACACCTCAGGCACCTCCCTCTGGGGTCAGAGCCTCAGTCACTCGTCAGCAGACGCGGATGAAGCAACGGTTTGACCAGTCAAAACGAACCAGGGTGCCAGACATCAATGTGTCAGACTGGGTCAGGGTCCGCAGGCCCCACAGGGACAATAAAATGGCTTCATACTGGTCCTCTCCTCTCCAAGTCACCTGTCAGCTGGGCCCAGCCACTTACCTCCTCAGCGATGGCACTCGGTGGCACTCCAGTCGTCTACGGAAGGTGTCAGCTCCGCCACACACAGCTGGTGACACAACCATAGCCATTCCCTCAGCATGGCGAGACGCCCCGGGGCTTCATGCAGCTCCTACACGGGCCCCAGACATTTCTGGGCCTCAGCTTCCCCTGCCATCTCCCTCCCCACCTCGGCCTGCCCAGCCTCAGGCCGCCCCGCGACCTGTTCGCACACGTTTACGCCCTGGCCACCTAGAGGACTTTGTGTCAACCTTTCATGTTTGAAATCCTGCCGGGGGGGGGGGGAATGTTATGTATGCACACATCGACAGTGCTGCATTTGATTTGGTGCTGTTCTATTGTGCTGGGATCGATTGGTGATGCCTGCGGGCTCTGGGTTGTTTGATCGGGTCTGCCTTTGATGCTGTGTCAGTCTAAATAAAGAATGCCACGGAGAGGTTGTGTCGAGCGACAGCGCTGTGTCCTGACGTGATTTCTAAACTTAATAACAATAGCACTGAGACACTAACCCTAAGGGTATACGGATCTACACTGACAGCAAGGTGGTGTTAGGATACATTTGCAACCACAACCGGAGGTTCTATGTATATGTCAATAACCACGTACAGAGGTTCAGACAGTCCACTCAGCCTGAACAGTGTATATACACTCACCGGCCACTTTATTAGGCACACCTGTCCAACTGCTCGGTAACGCAAATTTCTAATCAGCCAATCACATGGCAGCAACTCAATGCATTTAGGCATGTAGACATGGTCAAGACGATCTGCTGCAGTTCAAACCGAGCATCAGAATGGGGAAGAAAGGTGATTTAAGTGACTTTGAACGTGGCATGGTTGTTGGTGCCAGACGGGCTGGTCTGAGTATTTCAGAAACTGCTGATCTACTGGGATTTTCACACACAACCATCTCTAGGGTTTAGAGAATGGTCCGAAAAAGAGAAAATATCCAGTGAGCGGCAGTTCTGTGGGCGAAAATGCCTTGTTGATGCCAGAGGTCAGAGGAGAATGGCCAGACTGGTTCGAGCTGATAGAAAGGCAACAGTAACTCAAATAACCACTCATTACAACCGAGGTATGCAGAAGAGCATCTCTGAACGCACAACACGTTGAACCTTGAGGCAGATGGGCTACAGCAGCAGAAGACCACACCGGGTGCCACTCCTGTCAGCTAAGAACAGGAAACTGAGGCTACAATTCGCACAGGCTCACCAAAATTGGACAACAGAAGATTGGAAAAACGTTGCCTGGTCTGATGAGTCTCGATTTCTGCTGTGGCATTTGGATGGTAGGGTCAGAATTTGGCGTCAACAACATGAAAGCATGGATCCATCCTGCCTTGTATCAACGGTTCAGGCTGCTGGTGGTGGTGGTGTAATGGTGTGGGGGATATTTTCTTGGCACACTTTGGGCCCCTTAGTACCAACTGAGCATCGTGTCAACGCCACAGCCTACCTGAGTATTGTTGCTGACCATGTCCATCCCTTTATGACCACAGTGTTCCCATCTTCTGATGGCTACTTCCAGCAGGATAACGCGCCATGTCATAAAGCTCGAATCATCTCAGACTGGTTTCTTGAACATGACAATGAGTTCACTGTACTCAAATGGCCTCCACAGTCCCCAGATCTCGATCCAATAGAGCACCATTGGGATGTGGTGGACCGAGAGATTCGCGTCATGGATGTGCAGCCAACAAATCTGCAGCAACTGCGTGATGCTATCATGTCAATTTGGACCAAACTCTCTGAGGAATGTTTCCAGTACCTTGTTGAATCTATGCCACGAAGGATTAAGGCAGTTCTGAGGCAAAAGGGGGTCCAACCCGGTACTAGCAAGGTGTACCTAATAAAGTGGCCAGTGAGTGTAAGTGTGACATGTGTTGCTGTTTCAGGCAAAGCAGTTTTAGTTCAAAAGAAATGAATGGGATTATTGATGTGAAAAAAATAAGGCAAAGCATTTTTGTCATTGTTCAATCCTAGAGAGAATTTTTTTTCTTACTTAAAAGGGGGAGATGTTGTATAACGGGTTTCCACAGTTAAGTGCAGTAGCCAATGACATATAGGGTCAAAGGTTATACGGAAGTGGGTGGTTTTGTTCGGAAGTAAACGTGTTAACAGCAACCTCACTCTCTGCCTCGTTATTATCGTTATTATTTTCAGGGCATTGCTTGAGGAAATGTCAGTGCAACACAATGATCTTTTTGCTGCATAATGACATTCGCTGGCTGAGCTAAGGCTGTGTGGTGGAGAGGGCATGTGACCTGCGTGATGAGATTGTATCATTTTTATCCGGACTGCGGAGCCAAAAAGCCCAAGATGCTCATCCCAGCGGGTGGTGGGTCCATGGGGTGGTGGTGGGTCCATGTTTTTTTTGGACTGGGCCCAACTGGGCCCCATGGGCCAAGGCCCAGCCACCAGATGCTCGCCGGCAAGCTCCCTTCCCAGGTCTGCAGGTCTGGGTCCAGGAGGGGGGGGGGTCAGTTTCCCTTTTCCGGGCGAGGTGCTGTGGCTCTGCTGTTGTAAACTCATTGGGTTTCTTGGGAATCACTCTTAATCTGGCCCCTCCCCTAGGACCAATTTGCCTTGGGAGACCCTACCAGAAGCTACTTCCCCCGACAACACAGCTCCCAGGATCACCAGGACACCCTAACCCCTCCACCACGTTAAGATGGTGATTCTCAGAGGGGTGTGGGACAACATGTCTGATCTAAATCACTTTAATCTGCAATTACTGCTATTGTGTGACAACATGTTTCATTTAAATCACCTTAATCTGCAATTACAAGGCAACAGCCATACCGTTGTAGACATCTACAAGACAGTTGAAGTTTTCCAGTCAAAGCTGAACCTTTTGGAGAGAGACATTCACAGGAGAAAGTTGCACTCTCCACGCTGCTCTCCGCGTTGCAAGAAGAAGGAAATGCGAGAGGATCCAGCGATGAAGGATTACGTGAGAGTGTTTGGCTGGAAGAGTCTTAGTAGATATTTTATCACACCTGTTCAGAGTCCTCTCACCACTCATGCTCTTCCAGCTGCTGGAGAAATTGTAGCCCCAGGAAGTCAATCACTACCCCTTGTTTTGGGCCTGCCCAAAAGTAAATACCTTTTGGCATACGATTTATATAGAATTAGTGATTTGGGACAAAAATTACTTTTAATTGGGATGAACTCATCTTGGGTCTATTACATGCAACAGCCACAAACATTAATACAAGTTACGTATATGGAATATTGAGTGTAGCTGCTAGAAAAGCAATTACAAAGAAATGGCTTAGGCCAGACATGCCATCTATAAAGGACTGGTATGAAACAATTTATGAAATTTTTGTGATAGAAAGAATCACCTTCTCCATGAGGCTTGAGGAAACTAAATTTGAGGAAATGTGGGAAAAGTGGAAATTGTATATTTCCCCAAAACGTCCTTCTTTTGTTTAAATTTGTTTCTGTAAGTAAGGTTTTTGGACTTTTCTTTCCTTTTTAATCTCAAATGGAAAAACACCCCACGTTCTATTTTTGCGTTCTATAATTGCTCTGTAAAATGCAGAAGAGACTGTTCACTTTGTAAAAGTATCTCACTAAAGACTATTATGTAAAAATGCTGTTAATATGAGTCCAAATTAAAAAAATAAAAAAGAAAGAAAGAAAGAAAGAAAGAAGGAAGGAAGAAAGGTTTCGTGATAAGCCCTGGCGGAAAACATCAAGGAATGTCTTTTTTCCCCCTCTTTTTCTCACAAATTGTACTTGGCCTATTACCCCACTCTTCCGACCTGTCCCCATCGCTGCCCAAGCCCCTCTGCCAAGCCAGGGAGGGCTGCAGACTACCACATGTTTCCTCCGATACATGTGGAGTCGCCAGCAGCTTCTTTTCACCTGACAGTGAGGAGTTTCGCCAGGGGGACGTAGAGCTAGGAGGATCATGCTAGTCCCCCCAGCACCCCTCCCTCCCGCCCGCCCGCCCGCCCGAACAGGTGCCCCAACCCATCAGAGGAGGCGTTACTGCAGCGACCAGGACGCATACATACCCACATCTGGCTTCCCACCCACAGACAGTCAATTGTGTCTGTAGGGACGCCCGAGGTAACACCGGGATTCGAACCGGCGAACCCCGTGCTGGTAGGCAATGGAATAGATCGCCACACCACCCGGACGCCCATCAAGGAACTGTTTTATAGCTCCCCTAAACTCCCAGGTGACATTCTTCTCTTCTTAAGACAGCTGTTCTCTGTGTTGGCTTACAGCCAGTGGACTGCAGAGGTCAAAAGGCTGGTGGCTTCCACAGATGAGTCAACTCTTCAGATGGAGGTCTTGAAGATGGGAACATTTGCATGCTTTGTGTAATGGTGATGCCCAAGAGCGTATTATTTTGCAAACAGGGATTGTTTCATTACAAATGAGTTATACGGGTTTAACATTACTGAAAGTTGGAATGATGAGTAAGTAGTTATCAGTCCATTCTTCATTAAAGCTGCGGTTTCCATGTCAACTTTCCTCTTCAGGCTATATGAGAGTGAGATTTTTGCTTGCCATTGATAGACGACATGGCAGCTCCCTAAAAGTGAAATCAAAATATCTTGATTGCTCCCTGGTGTCTGGCTGTAATATAAGTGTTCAGATTCTATTCACACTGATATAGGCTAAAAAAAACAAAAACAAAAACATTAATTTTGTAAGAAACTAAAAATATTAAACAATAATATTCTAATTAGACCTGAATATTTTTTAATTTTTATTTGAAAGTCTGGCCCCCACAGTATCTGCTTAGAAAAAGTCTGACCCTTGGAGAAAAGCAGTTGATGACCCTAAGGAACCTCCCTGTTCGGCAGTCAGTGGTCGAACAAGTTGCATCTCTGAGACAGTAACCTCTTCAGGATGAAGTTCATCCTGAGTGGACTATGGAGTAGACTGGGATGGTTCCCAGTCCACTCCGTAGTCACTGTTGACCAATTAAGGGATGCTACTTTGAAAAAGAATTTTCAGATGTTTAAGTTAAGAAGACTAAACACAATTTGCTCACATTCACAAGGTTAAAAGAATGATCAAGTCCATATGGCAGGCTTATATATTTAGTCAACATATCCTCTCATTACTTTTTGAATAATGTGCTGGTGGTGAAGACTAACTACATCCCTGATGGATGACCAGATTCTGCAGGTGACTGCAGATGACTTGAGAAAGACCCTCTCCAGAGTCAAACCACACAAAGCTGCAGGTCCAGACAGAATACCAGGTCAAGCCATCAGGGACTGTGCTGAGCAGCTGGCAGATGTCCTTGTTGACATCTTCAATATCTCACTGTCTCAGGCAGTCATCCCCACGTGTTTCAAGTCTATCACCATCATACCAGTGCCAAAAAAGTCCACTGTGTCCTGCCACAATGACTACCACCCCATTGCACTCATCATGAAGTGCTTTGAAAGGCTGGTCATGAAGCACATCATTTCGTGCCTCCCCTCCACTCTGGACCCTCTCCAGATTGCATACCATGCCAACCACTCAACAGAAGATGCCATAACCGCTGCTCTTCATCCAGCCCTCTGCCACCCGGAGAGAAAGAACAATTATGTGAGGGTGTTGTTCATTGACTTCAGCTCAGCTTTTAACACAATCATACCAAAACACCGGATCAGAAAGTTGAGCCAGCTGGGCTTTTACACCTCCAACTGGAACTGGGTGTTGGACTTCCTCATGCGGAGGCCACAGTCAGTGCAAATTGGCAAGCTCACCTCCAGTTCCATCACACTGAGCACTGGCGCCCCACAGGGCTGTGTGCTCAGTCTGCTCTTGTTCACCCTGCTGACTCTCGACTGCACAGAATCATCCATCTCCAACCTCATTATAAAGTTTGCTGATGATACTAAAGTGGTAAGTCTCATCAGGAATGATGAATCATCATACAAAGTGGAGGTGAATCAACTGGCGGCGATTTGCAAAAACAACAACCGCTCCCTAAATATAGAAAAAAACTAACGGAGGATTTTATTGACCCTAGAAAGACCAGTGCCCACCATACCTCTCTAACCATTCAATGGTATGGATGTGGAGAGAGTCAGCAGTGTTAAGTTCCGGGGGGTTCACATCACAGAGGACCTCTACTGGCCCTGACATGTCTCTGCGCTCTCCAAGAAGGCCCAGCAGTGTCTTCACTTACTGCGGCGTCTAAAGAAGTTGAGTCTCCCCCCATCCATCTTCATCACATTCTACAGAGGCACCATAGAGAGCACTCTGACCAGGTGTATCACTGTCTGGCATGGGAACTGCAAGGCCTCCAACCGCAAATCCCTACAGCGGATAGTGAAGACAGATGGAAAGATCATAGGAACTGCTCTCCCATCCATTCCGGGGGACAAGCTTCGGAGGCGGCAGGACAGCCGCTCCGGGGACAGGCTTTGGAGGTGGCGGGACAGCCGCTCAGGGACAAGGCCTCAGAGGCGGCGGGGTGGCCACTCGGGGAACAGGCTTCGGAGGCGGCTTGGCAGGTGTGCTGGTGATGTTTAGGTCTGTGAAGTCGTTTTTGTTTTTAATGTACTTTTTGTTTTTAATATTTATTGTGTTATTTGTTTTTATGTGGCGCTGTGGTCTGTGTGAAATTTAATTTCATTCCCTTGTATGTATGAGACATGCATAAGAGACAATGACAAATATAAAAGCAATCTAAGTCTAGGTTTTGTCTTAACTGATGATAACCAAGACTGGAACACTAATGTTCACGTTAATTTGTTGCAGTGTTGTTTTAAGCCGTCTTAAATAAACAAGGATTTGTCAATGAAAAGTCATTAAAAAGTATCACTAAAAGACTAAAGCAGTACTTTTATAAATGTGATGATCACACTGTAAGCATGTAACATGCTAGTACTAAAAGTTTTAAGATGGTTCAGAATGCTGCAGCTAGAATCCTAAAACTAGAAAATTTGACCATATTACACCAATTTTTGCCTCCCTTCATTGGGTTCCTATCCATGTTAGATCAGACTACAAGGTGCTTCTGCTGACTTATAAAATCCTAAATGGGCTTGCCCCATCTTACCTGACTGATCTCTTTAAACCATACATTCCATCTCGAGCTGTTCACTCAAAATACAGGGTTCCTGTCCAAAGTTAAAAAGAAGTCAGCTGGCAGCAGGGCCTTCTCCTATCGGGCCCCATTCTTGTGGAATAACCTGCCTGCTGCCATCAGACAAACAGAGTCTGTTGAGTCCTTTCAATCCAAACTTAAAACTCATGCTTTTTGCCTTAGCCTACAATTAGTTGGCTTTAAATTAAACTTCACAACCTGTACTGAGTGGCAGATCGGTTTCTGTCTCAATGAATTTACCAAGCACTGCCGACCACATTATAGAGTATAGATTATTGACTATTGCAAACTGTTCTCTTCTCTCACGTCCTTTCTCTCTCTCTCTGAATGATGTTTTCTCCTTTGTCTTTTTCTGTATGTGAATGGTGTGATGTGAGTCTCCTTTGTGTGCATGTGTAGTCTGTCCTCCTGTCAGGTCTCCATGGTGATGGTGGTCACATGGCATCCTCCTCATCATATTCTTCATATTATCTTATAATTCCATTATAATTCTGTTATCCTTTTTTCAGTGTTGCATTCTGTAAATTGTGTTTATCCCTCCTCTGTTGCTCTCCCTGATGTTTCTTCATATTTTTTTCTCCCCGTTAAAGTATTTTTTAATGTTGTTTTTTAGGGAGTTGTTCCTTATGTGATGCGAGGGTCTAAGGTCTAAGAATGGGGCGTTGTGTTGCTGTAAAGTCCACTGAAGAGATTTTGTAATTTGTGCTTGACTGTCATGTGCATCAGTTGAGTTTTGCTACTTTTCTGCTATAAAATTGTTTTAAAATGAAATTGTTTGTGTCAGACACCTGTACAATATTTGCTATTATAAGACAATTGTATTTACTTTTTGAAATTACAAAATTATTATGGATCAAATCATGTGTGGAAATCCAAAGAATTTCTGAATTTGAATCTATTCTACAGTCTGAAAAATCACTGTGGTGGACGAAGAGGAACAGATTAGCCTGTGAAAAAACTGAAACGCTTCATTTTGCAAAGAACTTGCCAACAATGGTGAAAGAGAAGCCCTAAATGGCCATTTCCAATGAAAGGCATAATAATAGTTCCTTGTTTTTTATACCATTGTCATTTTGTTCAATGTTCAAAGTATACTAATATAATTCAGCAGAAAAACAACTGCTCTATAGCAGGTTTACATTTCACTCATTGTGTTTGATGTTGTGTCACATTTAATCTATTTAAATTTCATTTATTTCAAGGCTACGGACCATTACACTTCTTTTTTTTAAATATCTGAAATATATAGTTTAATTTAAAACAGAAAGGGCTGCTGTAGCATCTTTGTTTTATTTGTTGTGAAAATTTAATATCCAGTTGTTAATGCTGCAAATCTTTTGTTTAAGGCCAGTCCCGCGCGCCCGTACGGCGCTACACGGGGGCTAGGGGGTGCTATAGCCCCGTCACAAATCCGTGTAGCCCCAGTTAAGCCCCCTCTGACGCCAACTCGCCCCGTTGCGATGGACCGTTTTCTGATAAAGAGAAAAGTGCGAGTAGAAAATTAAAATCTAGTCTCCGAGGGGGACGAAGAAGAAGAGGTCGATGAAGATGAGTCGGAGAGAGAAGCTCGCGAGCCACGACGTGAGGGAGCACGAGCAGTTGGTCGCTGCTAGCTGCTCCACAGCCACCGTTAGCCACAGCGCCCTCTAGTGTAAACCCGTCACCTGTTGAAGAATCAAGGCGCCCTCTTCTTCGGCGTTATCCAGCCACAAAAGTTGGACAGCAGGACCGCTACTTCAGTCGAAGATGGTATGAGGATTACAAATGGCTGGAATATTCTATTGCGCATGCAGGACCGTGCTTTCTGCTCTGCATGCCGCCACTTTCAACGTCCAGGAAACCACGGAGAGAAGGCGGCCTTTACCCACAAGTGTGTGCACAGTTAATAGACATAAGCTAAATACGTTGCACTTCTTGTTGTGGCTGCACTTTGGATGTTATTAATTTCATTTCTGACATTGTGATAGCCATTTCATGCAAACATTATTACCAATGCACAGTTGTCTGATAATGCATATGGATTGAATAAGTGCACTTGTTGTTGTTGTTGTCGCATTTTGGATGTGTTGTGTTGTTATTAATTGTTGCTGCATGGACGCTGTCTTCAGCCTGACGATTTCACCTTTGTACGTGAAAGACGTTTTTGTCATTGCCTGTATTAGGTTTATAGCTATTTTGTTGAATATTCTTTGGCCAAATTCAGTTAAAAGCTACATTTATATCTAATGTGCGGTGTGCCATATCTGCTTTCACTGAAAAAAACGAGAACTTCCTTATGAAGTAACTCTGAATTCGCTACAATATGCACAATATCTGCATGTTGGCTCAGTGGAAAGCCTGGTTTATACTCCGTCACACGACGGCGACGCTGCCGCTCGTTTAAAATAACTGATCTAGCGTTACATGCTAACAACGCGACGCCATGTGACTAACCAACCTACATAGCCTAACGTTCATATTGAGGCGACAAGTCGCTGCAATCAAACGCGTTTGATTCCTAATAAGCTTTGAACGAGCGTTTAGATTACTGTAGCAAGGCAATTTAACACTCACCGACATATTGCGAGTGTCTTCTTCCAGCCTCCTTTTTAACCCGGAACCGAAAAGGGAAAAGGTCAGGTGAATCCTAAAATTATGGCTTTGGATTTTGGATAAATTACGATGATAAATTCTGTAGCGAACAAAGGCTTATAATATTAATACGTTTTGTTCATCAAGATAATCCCCAAAAATCAACCCCCCTTTTAACACATTTTGATCCACACAGGCAATTCATAGAAGTTTAAAGCACACAATAGCTTCAAAATTAACGGCCATAATTTGTGTTATAGAACAAAACGTGAAACTCTCAGGCTTATGTTAAACAGTAATTATTTTCTCATAAATCGCTGTCACTGTCAATCTATTGTGGGCGGGCAGGACTGGAACTGTGGGCGGGGTTGAACGGCCAATTCCGCCTTCCCGCAGGCTGCAACCATTACCTTCTCAACAGGTGAAGGACAAAATGAGACTGTTCCTGTAGTGATACTTACAGACTTTTTGTTTGCCACTGATGTGTTCAGCAGATCTAAACACAGATAGTCATTGATATTTTCCATCTGTTGTGTAGCAAGCAACAAAACAAACAAACAGCAAAACGAGGGCGGCTGTCCTCCACCAGGCATTGGTGGAGTTAAATGCTGCTCTTTCTGCCACGAAGGCCATGGAGCAAGACATTGAGTCGATCATCCTGGAAAAAGATGTGCTCCTGCAGCAGTTGGAGGCCCTGCAGAGAGTCGCCACCCGAACTGCTGCCATGGTGAAAATTAATGCTCTTGAGCAGCAGGTGAAACTCCTCATTGACGAGCTTTCCCGAGGGGAGCAAAGAAAAGAAAAGACGGCGGCTGACCTCCTCCAGGCAGAGGAGGAGTTAAATGCCGCTCTTTCTGCCAAAGATGGAGCAAGATATGGAGTCCATCATCTTAGCCAAAGACATGCGCCTGGAGGCCCTAAGGAGAGATGCCACCCTGATGGAGCAGTTGTTTCAAACTGCTGCCATGGTGAAAACGAAGGCTCTGGAGGAGCGGTTGGAACTCCTCACTGACGAGCTTTCCCAAGAGGAGCAAAGCAAAGAAGAGATGGCAGTGTACCTCCTCCAGGCAGAGGAGGAGTTAAATGCCGCTCTTTCTGCCAAGGATGCTATGGAGCAAGATATGGAATCGATCGTCTTGGGCAGAGAAGTGCTCCTGGAGGCTCTGTGGAGACACGGCACCCTGAAGGAGCAGGAGTTAAATGCCGCTCTTTCTGCCAAGGATGTCATGGAGCGTGAAAGGGAGTCGCTCCTCCTTGACAAAGACATGCACCTGCAGCAGGTGGAGGCCCCTCGAGGAGCAGGAGGAAAACGTCCTCCTGGCCAAGAAAGAAAAGGAGGACAGCTACAAGGATAGGAGTGCAGAATACAGAGACAAGTATGATCACTGTGTTTCTAGTGGTAGGTGGAAGAAACAACGCACATTATACACAAGTATACAACTTTGCGATGTGTCTCCGTGAAATTGATCAAATAAATTTGCTGTAATGTCAGACAATCAGTATACAGCAGCAGCACAAATTATAGTGTATTGACAGTAGAATGACGAGAGTTTTGTATTTCACAGAGCTTCATCTAAAACCTCCTATCAGGGAAAGGACTCCTCCAAGCAGAAAGAGGAGGAGGCCAAAAAAGAATCATCCTTCTGTCCCCCGAGCAGCTGTCCCGCCGCCTCCAAAGCTTGTCCCCCGAGCGGCTGCCACGCCGCCTCCGAAGCCTGTCCCCCGAGCGGCTTCCACGCCTCCTCCGAAGCCTGTCCCCCGAGCAGTCGCCCCGCCGCCTCCAAAGCCTGTCCCCCGAGGAGCTGCCCCGCCGCCTCTGAAGCCTGTCCCCCGAGCGACCGTGTGTACATCTATCCTTGTCCCTCTCCCATCATTAATACACACGGGCGTAACCACGGGTGGGCCTGGCCTGTCACAGGCCCACCCATTTCAAGCCCAGGCCCACCCAATCACGCTGGCTTACAAGCACGTAGGCCGGCCCCTTTTACGTACGTAGAACTGCAAAATCTGAGCGCGCACACCATCACGCTCTGAATTTTTAACTGCTGCTAACTAGCCAATAGCCAACAGTTAGCCATAACTTATGGAATGGCGAAACAAAGTTCAATCTTCCGCTTTTTTAAAAAGCCACGGATGGAGAGGAGGAAAGCACACCTGCTCCAGCACCGACTGAGCCGCCCAATGAGAGTGAGATACCGCCGGAGAGAATGACAGAGGAGGCTACAGCTTCTCCATTGCAGGCAGCTTCTCCTCCCCCCTCTGACGACGGTGAGACGATTCCCTTGACCATGCCACCGTCAGAATTGTCTGCTGTGGATGAGCCACCCTCGCAGCCTAAATTAGTGTTCCCCGCAACCAACATTTCAGGAAAATTACGTTCTTTTTCCCATAAGTGGTATGAAGAATTTAAGTGGCTTGAATACAACTCAGCAAGGAACGCTGTTTTCTGTAAAATGTGTAGGCCTTTCCCCGAGCCCCATATGGAAAACACGTTTTTTCGAAGCGGGTTTGTAAATTGGAAGCACCTCCGCCAGGCATGCTCGAAACATCAGGCTAGCAACCCCCCCCCCCATTGTATTGCACTTGGTAAATTTGAGGGTTCGGAATGGACCGTTTTCATTCAGGCACTGCGTCGTAAAGTGGAGAGGGGTCAGTGTTACCCATTCCTCATTGAAGTGCTGGACAGCTGCAACTCTGACGTTTTCCCAAACATCAACAGACTGTTAAGGGCAATGATCACCATTCCCCTGACTTCATGTACTGTTGAAAGACTCTTCTCCGCTACAGGCCGTATCAAAACATGTCTAATATCTTCCATGCTAACTGCACGCCTCAACAATCTATCCCCGTTGTCCTTTGAAAGGGAACTTACTGACTCTTTGGACTATGATGAAATAATCTCGATCTTCAACGCTCGCCCTCGGCGTCTACACATTGTGCTGTAAAACGTGTACTATAGGCCTATAGCTTACATGTTGTATCATTATCTTTTAGACTCTTTTCCTCAGTGATGTTTAAATGGTTGTGCAGAGCCTGGCGAGAACGACTGGGGTGGTATTTGTTTAAGTGGGTTTTTATTAAAGTTTTAGTATGTTTCTTGGTCACGTACTAAAAACCTGTGTTATGTGTTTACTGCTGTAATGTGTTCGAATTTGCGTCTTGTTTGAAGGATTATTGCTGGAAAATTTTGGCCCACCCATTTTCACTCAAGCCCACCTACAAAAATATTCCTGGTTACGCCACTGAATACACACCAAGTTATTATCCTCCAACAATTGCTCAATTAATTCCCTGTTTGTATCTGTCTTTTTCCCTCCCCATAACGTGCTATGTGAATTAAAATCCCCAACCCCAAAAAATATGATTTGTAACCTGTCTTTGGATCTACTTTAACTTGTTTATATCTAGTTTCCTGCAAGAGTTATAGTAATTTATGATGGTGAATTGACCTTCATTTGTCCATATTTCTACTACTATATACTCCCCCTCTGTCCCTTTTCTAACAACCCTAAATGGTACATTTTCCTTAATAAAAGTCACACACCCTCCACCTGTCCCCTCTTCCCTATCACACCTCACAGCAGTATAGCTGGAAATTCTGAAATCAAGATTTGGTTATAAGCCCTTTCTCTCTGCTCTACACTTCTACACACAATCAACAGATTCCTGTCTCTCAACACTTTAGCCAGTTTAACCTCACCAACTTGATTTTTTAATATCGTAGTTAACTTTACTGGGCTCACAGATTGAACGCCATTCCCTTCACTGTACCTGAGCATTGCCTTGATTTCATTTCCCTCATCCCCCGTTTCACCACTTCTTCCCTCATTTCTAGTCGTCACTTCCGTGAGTTTCCTCGCACCAACTTGGGCAGAGTTATTTCCTCGCTTTTCTCTTGATCTGTCAGATTCCACGCTAACTTCTATACTGTCCTCACTCTCAACTCCCTCTGAATCAACCCAGTCTGGCCCATTCACAGCATAG
Source organism: Lampris incognitus (assembly GCF_029633865.1). Lineage (NCBI taxonomy): Eukaryota > Metazoa > Chordata > Actinopteri > Lampriformes > Lampridae > Lampris > Lampris incognitus. Next base: position 50,615,736 of record NC_079219.1, read on the forward strand.
CTGTGCCTACCCGCCGTAGTTTTCGCTGCTCTGTCAGGTCTTCCCATGTTTATCAGAGAAATCCCTCTTTTCCGATGTCAACCTCCGCTTCTTCTCAGATTCGTCGAACGATTCCCTATTTCTATCACTTGTAAACTTTTTACCATTGACAGCTATGTGTAACGTTTGAAAGACCGCCGCCGTACCACACTTCCGCGTCCCCCCAGCTCCGTTAACTAGTTCCCTAACACTACGCACACCTGCAGGCAATCTTCCCTTTATAAATCACAGTCCACCTGGAAATGTACGCAACTGTATCAGCCTCATATCCCGCCCTCTGCACGCCCAAATTCAACCATATATGATCAATGCAAAGCAGCACATGAATGCTCCTTCTTCTTCTTTTGGCTTGTTCCCTGTGTCCCAGGGGTCACCACAGCGGAATTGATAGTTTCCATCGGTACTCTGTGAATGCACAGCACCGATGGTGGTCTTGTCAATCCGCACAATGATTTGGCAAAATTTTATGCCGGATGCCCTTCCTGACACAACTACTAACCCTATGGACGGGGGCACGGGTAAAGCGCTGGATGCCATTCCAGTATTCATGGACTTGCGCCCATGCCTGTCGCCATAAAGCACCGCATGACTGCTGATGCCTGCTGACCAATGATACGATAGGGTGAATCATGGCAACAACCGAGAGGAAGATGAAGAAAGGGAATTTTTCTGACATAGAAATCGAGGTGCTTGTGGGTGAGGTGGAGGTCAGAAAGCAGATACTGTTTGGGGTCACAAACAAAAGAAAATGCAGGGAGTGGCAACATGTCACTGCTGCAATTTATGCAGTGACTGCGACAGAGAGGAAAAAAGTGGTCAGATCTGAAGGTGAGGCAAAAAAAAAAAAGAATTGTATCCCACCGTCGGAGCGTGTCTGCTACTGGTGGGGGCAAGTGCACACCTGAGCTCACGCCGCTGGAAAATCAAATGGCCTCAATCCTCGGGGAAGCAAGTGTGTGTGTGTGTGTGTGTGTGTGTATGTGTGTGCGTGCGCGTGTGTGTGCGTGTGCACGCGCGCGCGTGTGGCATAGTGTCGGAGAAGGAGGGAGACACGGACATGGCTGAAACCACATGTAAAGCACTGTTTTATCTTTCATTACATGGCTGTGTAAACAATGTAGACGTGAAAAAGCACAGTGGGCTGATGTGTTGTGTCCTTTAGTTCTTCCAGAGTCGGGAGCGGTCGGTCGGTGGCGAGAAGGTTCCCGGCGGAGGGGCTGTAGCCGCAGAGCATCCGGCTGCCCCCAGCACCAGTGCGTCCTGTGCGCATGGCGCTTCTGGAAGTGGCCGGGTTCTGTCTGACGCTGTCCTACAGACACAGAGACACCATCAGACATCAGTGCGATTAATGTCATAGCAGACAACATAAGAGCTGTGGTGTGTAACACATCAACAGTGATGTGTGAAATATCTACAATAAAAGATCTTGTCAAAACACGAACCTTCTTGTTGATAGCCTACTTGTCGGGGAGGGGGCTGTGGGTCAGGGTCCTCATGCTGGGGGGGGGGGGTGCCAATCCTCAGTGCCATGTTGTACAGAACGTACATACCTGTCGGCTAATTCCTGTTGGTAACAGCAGGCTGCCAGAAGCGCCAGAGTGGTTAGTACCTGTATTTGTACCAGGATGGCGCGGTTCCGTCGGGTAGTCTGTCTAATGCTGGACACAGTTCAGCACATAGATCCAAGAGCACTGCTCTAGGTAACCTAGATCGGCTCATTAGCCAGTCATCATCATGGACCAGGAAATCTTTGTGGTCCCTGAACACCCGTTCCCTCTTAATCCTTCCATTCGCGTAGTCCTCTAGCAGTGCCAGTGCATCCATCATGCATCATTACGCACGAGTGTATTTATATGTTTACAGCAATCCCACTGATTGCTTCACGCCTTGCCAAAGTGATCGCGTCAATCAGTGGTAGGCCTAACCATCACCCTGAGATATATTTTGAAGATGAAATTTGGAGAGGTGAACACAATTTTTTTTAAATTTAAGACGGTTTTGTTATTTTAGCGCAAGTACAAATAACACTGCTGGTTTGAGTCTTTGTCATAACGTGGCTCTATAATTAACGTTTGATATTAAGTGAAATTAAACGCGTGAGAGGCGTCATTATACTATCTGGCTTCAATTCACCACCCTGCCATCTGCGTCGCCAATTTCCCCGGTCTCCAAAATGTTCGTGCGCATGGGTCAGAGTTTACGCACAGGTGCGCACACTCTCCCGTCAAGTTTGTCTTCGTAGATCACACATTTTGCGTGGGAAGTGGCGTACACCTCTTTCAGGCTCCGTTTTGTGCGTCCGCAACGGTTATAAATAAGACCCCTTTTGTTTCAGACAGATGATGGAGATGCGCTTCGTGACCTCACGGTGGAGCCAGAGGGCCGAGCAATGGGCTGAACCGCAACATCACTTACGTCTTAGGGGCAGTGTTGGTCCTGAGTGGAGAGCGCCGTACAAACCACCACTGGTCAAAAGCGCTGCAGACCTGCAGTGCAGGGTTTGACATGGCATCGCGGCTGTTAATGCTCTTGTCTCTGTCATTAATTCTGATGTTAGCCACGAGGGCCCAGTTTGAACTAATCGTGAAACTGCCTTTCATTGTTTCATGGCGTGTTGTCGACTGCCGCCACTTTTTACAATGCTGGAAAATGTTTTTGGAATTTTGGGTGAAGTATTTTCCAAACCCATGCTCATTCTGGGCTACCCTCAGAAAAACAAGGTCAAATGCCAGCTTCTTAATTTCATTCTGGGGAGTGCAAACATGGCCGTGCATCTGAGCAGAAGAAACAGAATGAGGAAAGCTGGGGGTGATGATGATGATGATACTGTTTTTGTGTTTAAAAAAATGTTAAGAGCTCGTTTCAAAGTAAATTTTTGCTTTTTCGAAATGACGGAGATCTAGAAAGTTTTCGCCGTGTGTGGTGTTGCAAAACTGTGCTTTGCTGTATTGTGGATGATGAGCTGATCTTTGGCAGTGTGCTGAGATGATTTAGATTCTGTGAATCTGATGTTACTGACCATGTTGGTTTTTATCCTGTTTATTGTGTTGTGGCTTTTTGTAATTTTTATTAAAGTATTGTTGGAAACCAAGTCAATCTCTCTCTCTCTAACCTCCCTTTATTCTTTAGCGCCATTTTCAGATTTCAGATTGATTTTGTTTCGAACATGCTAAAATAACAAAATAAAATACACAGACAGGAATACAAGAGCAAATGGGAACAACAGCAAACATATTTTGCAAACTCTCTGTAACAACAGAAGTAATAACTGGACCATGTTCGAAATAAAAAGGGCGTAGGATAAAGTGAAGAACTTTTCTGGTCCTACCCCTTTCTTATGCTTTATCAAACCAAAACAAAACAAAACAAAACTTTCAAGACAAAACAAAAGTAGAAAAAAAGAAAAGAAATGCCAATGCAGAGAGATCAAAATAAACAAAACAGCACAAGTCAAACAAGGCACCTTACACGTCATGTATCATGTCATGTTATTCCAGTCCACCTCTTTGTTGATCCATCCTATATCTATTCAATGTGTTATTTTTAAAGAGTTGTTTAAGCTCACTTATTGATGTACACATCTTCATTTCTTTTCTACAGTTGTTCCATAGATTGACTCCTTTGATGGATATACAATAAAGTTTTGCATTTGTCCTCACTGGCTGTTTTGTGAATATTGTGGAGTTAGAAAACAACGAGACAGGAGACGTGAGAGTAGACGTAGTCGAGGTAGTTTTCTAGCTCCAACTTTGCATGTCATACATTCGACAACGACACTGAACTCCGTACCGGAAGCGGAAGTACATTATCTGACCCCTCGCCTCTTCCCTTAAAGGTACACTGTCCTCTTAGGTGAATGTCTCTAGTTATATAGATGTGGGTCACCACACAGGCCCCCCCAGAATTCACCTACACAAAACAATGCAAAACAGCAAAAGCGCAAGTCATGAACATAAAGATAGACTCTACAACAGAACAGTCAATGACATAGTGCAAAGTCACGGGGAAAACAAGTGACGAGTCGGGGGGCGGACCCTGCGGCCATAACGGCTGCGCTTCACAGGAGGGGAAACAGATGGGGCCGAAACCCGGGCCATAGGCGGGGCCGAAGCAGGAACAGAGGCAGGTGCCGGGGCCGACCTAGGAGGGCGTCCCCGCCGCGGGGGTAGGGCCAATTGCATTGGCTCCCCAATGTCCAAGTGAGCGGGCTTGAGACGGTCTATAGCGACCCGCTCCGGCCTGCCCCCCATGTCCACCACAAAGTTCTTATCCCCCGCCTCCAGGACGCGGAAGGGCCCGTCGTATGGGGGCTGCAGCGGGGACTGATGGCTGTCGTGCCTAATGAAGACGTACCTCGCCGATGGCAGATCCTTGGGGACGTAGGACCGGGGGAGGCAGTGTTGAGACATCGGAACGGGAGCGAAGGCACCGGCAGCGCTCCGGGACGCACTGAGGTGAGAGGCGGCCGACCAGGGAGCCGTAGCATCCGGAAGAAACTCCCCCGGAACTCGCAGGGGCTGGCCATACACCAGCTCAGCGGAGGAGGTCTGGAGGTCTTCCTTCGGGGCGGAACGCAGGCCGAGCATGACCCATGGGAGCCGGTCCATCCAGTCGCAGCCAGTGAGGCTTGCCCGCAGAGCGGCTTTCATGTCCCGATGGAACCGCTCACAAAGTCCGTTGCTCTGCGGGTTGTACGCCGTAGTGCGGTGGATCTTCATCCCCAGGTGCTCAGCGACCGCCGTCCAGAGCTCCGAGGTAAACTGGGAGCCCCGGTCGCTCGTGATGTCACCCGGCGTGCCGAAACGGGCCACCCAGCAGCCGATGAACGCCCGTGCTACCTCTGCTGCCGTCGTGGAGGACAAGGGAATAGCCTCTGGCCACCTGGTGGCCCTGTCCACAATAGAGAGGAGGAACGTATAACCACGGGAGGGGGGCAGGGGACCCACCAGGTCAACATTGACGTGGTCAAACCGCCTCTCTGGAACCACAAACGGCGCCAAAGGGGCCTTGGTATGGCGGTGCACCTTGGCGCGTTGGCACGCCACACACGAGCCGGCCCAGGCTCTAACATCCTTACGGAGCCCAGGCCAAACAAACTTGACGCTCACCAGCTTGGTCGAGGCCTTCACTCCCAGGTGGGAAAGGCCGTGAACGGTGTCGAAAACTCGGCGCCGCCAGGAAGTAGGCACCAGGGGGCGCGGTTGACCGGTGGAGATGTCACAGAGGAGGGTGGTGTTGGCCGCGTCGAACGTCACGTCCTCCAGCCGTAGCGCCGTAGGGGTCGACCGGTAGTCTTGAACGGTCGCGTCCTTGGCTTGGTCCGCTGCCATAGCGGCGTAGTCGAGTCCCAAGTGAACGGCGTTAACAACCGCCCGTGAAAGGCAGTCGGCGACGAAGTTATCCTTGCCCGACACGTGTTGTATGTCCGTGGTAAACTCGGAAACCGCCGCGAGATGGCGCTGCTGACGCCCAGACCACGGTTCTGAGGTTTTGGCCATACAGAACGTCAGCGGTTTGTGGTCCACGAAAGCGGTGATCTGTCGGCCCTCCAATAGGAACCTAAAGTGTCTGGTTGCGAGGAAGAGACCCAGTAGTTCCCTATCGAGGTGCTGTATTTGCGCTCGCTCTCACGGAGTTGTTTACTGAAGAACGCCAACGGCTGCCAGCCCCCCCCCCCATCCACTGCTCACACATGGCCCCCACGGTGTAGTCGGAGGCATCCGTTGTAAGGGCTATGGGGGCGGCAGGCGACGGGTGAGCTAGCAGCGCAGCGTTGGCCAGCGCGGTCTTGGCGGCCACAAAAGCCTCGTCCATCCCCGAAGTCCAGTCCAGCTCGTCCTTAGACTTCTTACCCCGCAGGGCCTCATACAGGGGACGCATGATGTGGGCGGCACGTGGCAGGAAACGGTTATAAAAGTTCACCATACCCAGGAATTCCTGCAGCGACTGTACAGTGCGGGGGCGGGGGAACATGGTGACAGCCTCAACCCTGGCAGGGAGGGGAACGGCCCCCTGTGGAGTGATGTGGTGCCCGAGGAAGGTGATGGACGACTCCCCGAACTGACACTTAGCTGGGTTGATGATGAGGCCGTGTTCGCTGAGCCTGTCACACAGCTGTCTGAGGTGCGTCATGTGTTCCTCCGCCGACGCGCTGGCCACGAGGATGTCGTCTAAGTACACAAACAAAAATGGCATGTCGCGGAGCACAGAATCCATAAGGCGCTGAAACGTCTGCGCCGCCCCTTTAAGGCCGAAAGGCATACGTAAAAACTCAAAGAGCCCAAAGGGTGTGATGACAGCCGTTTTTGGGACATCCAGTGGGTGGACCGGCACTTGGTGATACCCCCGCACTAAGTCGATTTTGGAATAGATGGCAGCGCCCGCCAGGTGGGTAGAGAAAACTTGTATGTGCGGTATGGGGTACCGGTCGGGGGTCGTGGCATTGTTTAGGCGACGGTAGTCCCCGCATGGGCGCCAACCCCCGTTGGCCTTAGTAACCATGTGAAGAGGGGAAGCCCACGGGCTGTCAGAACGGTGGACAATGCCGAGGCGCTCCATAGTCGAAAACTCCTCCCTGGCTATCGCGAGCTTGGCCGAGTCGAGGCGTCGGGCCCGGGCGTAAACTGGGGGGCCCACTGTGGTGATATGATGTTCCACGCCGTGCTTGGCCACCGCCGAGGAGAAGGTGGGTGTGGTGAGCTCGGGGAAATTTGCGAGCAGGCGTTGGTATGGATCCCCGGTGGAGAGTGTGTTAGCGAGGCACAGCGCTCCAGCGCCCCCAAGCGTGCAGGGGTATGACGCAAAAGAGACGGCATCAATCACGCGACAGTTTTTAACATCCACCAGCAGGTTGAAAGCACAGAGGAAATCCGCACCTAGGAGCGGGGTGGATACAGCAGCCATCACAAAGTCCCAGCCGAAACGTCGGCCGCCAAAACACACGTCCACATGTCTGATACCGTACGTCCGAATGGACGTGCCGTTGGCGGCGTCCATCTGGGGGCCGTGACTGTCGGCCATCGTGTCCACAGCTTGTGCTGGTAGTATGCTGCGTTGAGCGCCAGAGTCAACCAGCAGCCGCCGGCCCGACAAGGAGTCTCTGATGAACAACAGCTTGCAGTCACGGCCGGCGCCCATAGCCGTTAACGAGCGCCGGCCTTGGCGTTTCCCTGAACCCTGTAACTGCAGGGTTTGCGACACCGTTTTGCTTTTGCCCCAAACCTGGCATGGTAATAACAGAGCCCGTCGTCAGGTTGGCGGCGGGCTGTCACCGCAGCCGCGGTGTCCATATAGTCGTACACAGGTGGTGGTGGGGCGGTCTGGTGGGGTAGCAGGGCATGCACAAACTGTTGCCGGTTGGCCAGGAAAACCCTGTCTGCTTCAGCAGCCGGAGAACGGTAGTCCTTGGAGGCGGCGAGAGGAGAACTGGCCAGTGCTGTGCGTACAGGTGCGGGGAGCTGCCTCAGAAAAATGTGTGTGAAAAGAAAGGCCGGATCAGCCGATCCCAGCACAGACAGCATTTTTTCCATTAACTCAGACGGTTTGCCGTCGCCGAGGCCATTCGGGGACAGTAAACGGTCTGCCTTCTCCAGCTCCGACAGTTCAAATAGTTTCAGGAGGAATGTCTTTATAGCATCGTACTTGCCAGCAGCTGGCGGAGCTTCCAACAGTGTCATTGCTCGCGCCGTTGTCGATGCGTCTAACGCCGCCACTACGTGGAAGTACTGCGTTGCATCCTGCGTTATCCCTCTCCGCTGGAACTGGGCTTCCACATGTTGAAACCACGGCCGTGGATTATGCTGCCAAAAGTCGGGTAGCTTCACAGTAGCGGTGTAAATGCTAGCGTTAGCAATAGCCATGTTGTTAGCACCGGCGTCGTCGTTGTCAGACATACTCGTATTAGTAGTTCAATCACGTCGGGGTCACCAATGTGGAGTTAGAAAACAACGAGACAGGAGACGTGAGAGTAGACGTAGTCGAGGTAGTTTTCTAGCTCCAACTTTGCATGTCATACATTCGACAACGACACTGAACTCCGTACCGGAAGCGGAAGTACATTATCTGACCCCTCGCCTCTTCCCTTAAAGGTACACTGTCCTCTTAGGTGAATGTCTCTAGTTATATAGATGTGGGTCACCACAATATACATATTCCTCTGAGATCGTGTTTACTTTCCTCCTTTGGAACAACTTTTGGACACTGTTTGGTAGCTGCTGATTTTTTACTCTGTACATGATTTGAATTGTTTTGAAGTCAACCAAATCCTTAAATTTTAGTGCTTTCAGTTTGATAAAGAGTGGGTTTGTAGGCTCTCTGTAAGTGGTTTTCTTTACCATTCTTATGGCTCTTTTTTGAAGGATGAAAATTGGATCTGTGTTTGTTTTGTATGTGTTCCCCCACACTTCCACACAGTAGGTGATGTATGGAAGTATGAAGGAGCAGTACAAGGTGTATAGTGCTGGTTGATGCAGGAGATCTTTGACTTTATATAGTATTGCAATTGACTTTGATATTTTTCCTGTAATATACTTTATATGTGGTTTCCAACATAATTCATTGTCTATTATTACTCCAAGAAATTTGATTTCTGACACTTTTTCGATTTCTACATCATTTATCATGAGCTTCTTGTTTGAGTTTGCTGACCAATTTCCGAATATTGAATTTCGTTTTGCTTAGAATTAGTGTTAGTTTATTTGAATAAAACCAACTCTTTAGTTTCTTCAATTCATTTCCTACTGTATTCAAAAGTTGTTCCAAGTTGTCCCCACTGCAAAGTAGGTTTGTGCCATCTGCAAATAAAATTATTTTTAGTGTTTTTGAAACCTCACATATATCATTAATGTACAAAATAAACAACAATGGCCCCAACACTGAGCCTTGAGGAACCCCACACTTAACCTTCATTGATTGTGATTTATAATTATTAATTTGCACATATTGGTTCCTATTATTTAGGTAACTGGATAGCCAAGAAAGAGCTACTCCTCTGATTCCATATTTGCATTAGTCGACTTACTCTTTTGATTGACCCCTCTAATAAATTTTTTTCACTGAAGTAAGAAGTTGTCCTGCCAGTTTTGTAAAATTATTTACTGGAGCATCCTCTGCCAAGTAAAGTACTCCCATTGGTGCAACATTAATTATTGCATCAATTTGAATGGTTCAATTATCAATATTGGACAACTGAAATTAATGGTTAATGGTTTTATGAGACGGATTCAATGAGACTGGTTGTACTATTCCACCAATTTAGTAGTTTATCTATAAAATATCCAAAACCAAAATTATTAATGCATGTATGAGACTGATGTTGTGAGACTGATTTGATAACCGTGTCACTTACACTCCGCTGTATGATCTTCTTAACAGTCTGCATAGCTTTGTGTTTGTTTCCCAGTGTGGTCAGATATTAATTCCTGTCACCACATGTTAGCATACGGTCCCTCTACTTTTCTTTCCATTGAGGTACTGGTGAGTTGGAAATTTGTCCCATTTACACTGTTGGCAGAACAACCAAATGCATCTCTGACCACCGTCCGGGGTGGGTTAGGTGATCGATCACCTTATCAATTACTTTCATCCGTGTATATAGTGAGTTCTAACTTGATCTAATGATGATCTAAATTAATGCATGCAGATCGCCTATGTGCATGTCTCCATCCAGACAGGAACAGATTCATTGTGCTCTATCTCTTTATGGCCTTCATGTTCCCGGGGCTGGGACATAAAGGACCAGTTATTACATTCTCTGTTCAAATGTAAATTCAGCCAAAATTAAAGGTGAACTATACAAGACTAATAGAGAAAACACTGACAAGGTTCATTTGGAAAAAAATGTTTTGCAATTTTATTTTCTATATAGGAAAAAATGTTTCCCTAAGATTCAAGTGTTTCTTAATGTCTTAACCCTACTGAGGATGTTGTTCAGTCCAATGAGTGCAAGTGGGTGGGGGTCAAAAGTAGGTGAGGAGCTACTTCACAGCCAATAAAATACACTTTGAGCTGAATGATGGGACAAAAATACGGTGTGTGGGTTGGTCTATTGAGGATAATTTGTTATGTATTGTGTCATTGTACCCTTAAAATTGATAGACAGACAGAAAGACAGAACACCAACTCAAATAATGCAACAAAATTCTTTAACAAATTTGCTAAAAATGATCTATGAGGATGAACTATTAACCCAGATCAATTGCAACACAAGAGGAAGTTCATTGTTGAACCTTTTCTGGCTAAATGCCCGAAGAGGTTTGAAGTCCAACAGATGTCCCATGCCATGAAGCCTCATTCCCACGCAGAGCCCGTAACATGTCACGACTTCTCTGTCGGTGACATGTGAAGGGGCTTCAGGGATTTTCTGCACGGTTGGGCGAAGTCGCGCTGCTGGAATCACGTCACGCTAGAATGCCTCCAGAAATTCCCCTAGATGATGCGGAGTCTTCAGAAAAACCACTGGTAACATCTGAGAGGCTGTGGTTTGTGACTTGGACTGACATCTGCTATAATCATTGCCTCAATCCTTTCAGTTTTAAAACCAACACAGAGGATGTCACGCCAAGTATCACTTCAACATCTTTTTTCCACATCCTGTTTCAGCAACTGCATATGCTCTTGGTGTGAATCCCCCTCTCCTTCCCTTTTTCTGCCTTGCTGGTTCAAGAGCAGCTGTCAGCATCGCCCATTCTCTTCTTGGGAGGAACCCGGGTGCTTTCCCTTGTAGTGAAAATAAAATCCGATACCGCCCATGACGCCTGTTCAGCTCTGGTTTGTTTGTCACAAGACATGACTGTTGGTCCGTGGTGTGGTGGTGTGTTCCTATCCAGTAGGGTTTGGTAGCTTTTCTTCTGAGACTGGAGAAGTGGCGTCTGTGTGTCCACATCCTTGGAAGAAGTCCTCTTGCTGGCCGAGCGGAAGAGTCTGTTTGTCCATCCGTAGACCAGACAGTTAAGGAAGCCCTGAGACCTAGAGGTGACGGCCTGCCACGGGACAAGAACGAACCAATTTTATTGCAAAGTAACAGAACGTAGAGGGCATTAAATTGACATGTCTTGATGCAGCTCAATAATCCAGGTAAGGAAATCAGAGAAAGGTGAATCAGTTCATCTGGACACAACTTTTATTGACAGATAGGTTTCATCACTCATCTAAGTGACCTCTAAAGTCTCAGCTGACTGCAGGTATCCCCAAATATGGGTGTGACCATTGACTTGAGTTACAATGGTGTGTCAATGTACAATGTGTACTACTCACAGAGGATTGGGAAATAGTTGCAATCACAGCATTGTGAGTTGGTGACAAACGAACTCTTAGCCACCCTGCCCTCCCCAAATGCAATCATTGGTTTGGGTCGTTATGCCATTGTATTGTTTATAAGGGTGGGGATACCTGGAGTCAGTTGAGACTGAAGAGGTCACTTAGATGAGTGATGAAACGTCTCTGTCAATCCAGATGAACTGATTCAACCTTCTGTGATCATTAAATTGACAGTTTGACCTAAAGCATCCTCTAATGAAATTGGTACAGAGCTTGCAAAGTTAGAGTATCTGTGAATTTTCTCATTCATCCAGGTCATAGTTATCCAAAGGAATTGAATCAAGTGCAACTGGACCCGGTTATATATCCGTGAAGACATTTCGCCTCTCATCCAAGAGGCGAAATGTGCCTTTCTGACTAGACCAAGCTACTCTGACTAGCTTGGTCTAGTCAGAAAGGCACGAACTGATGAAGCCTCTTGGATGAGAGGCGAAACGTCTTCACGGATAGATAACCAAGTCCAGTTGCACTTGATTCAATTCCTTTGGACAAAGTTAGAGTGGGTTTCTTTTCTTTTCTTTTTTTTGTAACATTAGCATCCAACCTAGTCACATTTCCTGAATGTGCAAACTTACAATGAAATTTGATTTAACTGGTCTCTCAGACATGGCATTGCATTCTTACACACATGGTACAGGGAAAACCGAACCTCTAAAATACAAAAAAAAAGTACAATCGGACATACAGACATACATAGTGCAAGGACAACAGGACCTGACATACAATGCAGAACATTCCATGGGAAAGGGCACTACACAAAAAAACCCTAACCCCCCACCCCCCAAAAAAATCTTGAGAACAGACTTTAAATAGATGTACATGGCTGACAGAGGTAACACATGTGTATGTGTACCTGGGCAATGTAAATGATGACTCCAGCCAGTCCATGCAGAGCTGTGGGCCAGTACAGCTTCATCACCGCCAGGTACACTGCTGCAGGGAGGGCAGAGAAAACATGCAGCTTCACATCCACCTCCTTTAAAATACCAGATGATCATCTAAAATACCAGACCATCATCTAAAATACCAGATGATCATCTAAATACCAGACCATCATCTAAAATACCAGACGATCATCTAAAATACCAGACCATCATCTAAAATACCAGATGATCATCTTAATACCAGACCATCATCTAAAATACCAGATGATCATCTAAAATACCAGACCATCATCTAAAATACCAGACCATCATCTAAATACCAGACCATCATCTAAAATACCAGACCATCATCTAAAATACCAGACCATCATCTAAAATACCATATGATCATCTAAATACCAGACCATCATCTAAAATACCAGATGATCATCTTAATACCAGACCATCATCTAAAATACCAGATGATCATCTAAAATACCAGACCATCATCTAAAATACCAGACCATCATCTAAAATACCAGATGATCATCTAAATACCAGACCATCATCTAAAATACCAGATGATCATCTGGATCATCACAGCTAAGCAGGTTACTTCGGTTGTTTTAATGAAGAGATAAAAAAACGACAAGCAAAATAACAAAGATGTTTCATCAATTCAAATCGTGTCAAAATAGAAACTGGCTATATCTAAATGCACAACAAAATTCCAATATTCACATCATTAATAATTAATGGTCTGTAGAAAACCAAACCTATGGGAAAAAATTGTTACCATAGATGAATAAGTTTTTAGCAGGAGTAAGTATAATTCAATTGAAACGTGTCAACTTTAGTTGACTATTTAGTTCAGAAACGTGATGGTCTTCATTGAGGCAATTTGTTTTTCATCTTAAAAACAACTACAACCTCCTGCATCCAACACACACTTAAAGTAGAAGTTGAATTACCTGACACGATGCAGAATACTGTACAATGCACAGACTCAATCTTTACAGTTGTGTAAAAGTGTTTTTTACACAACTCGTACCGTCTCATTTCTAGTCAGGTTAATATCGTGCAGGTAAACAGTCATTTGTTCAGCGGGGTCATTGCTCTGCTGAAAGCTGCAGACAGCTGGAGAATAAAGCCTCACGACAGCACGCATCCTCCTTCAATCGGCTGCGATGTTTCAGTCAACCTACAAAATCGGGGCGGGTGGAGCAAACCACTTGCACATCAGTACAAAAAGACAAAACCTTCCACCGACGACTGCTTTCATCAAGCAGCTGCTGGAGACTGCTGTTCTACTGGGCAGCTCCCAGGCGTGAGCGCGAAAATGGATGGACCTGAAAATGATGAATGGTGAAATAATAAAAGATTAAATCGTGTACCTGGACCCCAGCAGAGGACAAAGACAGATGGGTAGAGGAACATCCGTCTGTCCATGAGACGGAAGGACGCCCACTGCCGGTCACCAAGGTAACCAGCCGACGTCACTATGCGCCTGTAAAGATGACGGGCTTTTCCCAGGAACATCTGGGCCAGATGAGGAGACATTTTAAGAAAGAGTAGATGAGCTGAAATGGAGGTAACTCATGCACAGGAACTCACGTCTCTTCATCATTATTTAAAGAAAGAAAGGCGAAAGAAGAAGAAAGACACCTTATTGTGTCATTGTATTCTTACAATGACATGTCTCTTTTGCATTTAACCCATCCTATTGTATAGGAGCAGTGGGCAGCTGCAGCGCCCAGGGACTAACTCCAGTTCTTCTTTCCATTGCCTTGCTCAGGGGCACAGGCAGGAGTATTAACCCTAACATGCATGTCTTTTTGATGGTGGGAGGAAACCGGAGCACCTGGAGGAAACCCAGGCAGACATGGGGAGAACATGCAAACTCCACAAAAAGAGGACCTGGGACGGTCTGGGGTTCAAACCCAGGACCTTCTTGCTGTGAGGCAACAGTGCCAACCATTGGGCCACCATGCTGCTCGTTAAAAACTGGTTGGCCACAAAGGGTTTTTGAGCTAAAAGCAAAGAGCGACTTACAAACAACGGTAGAATAATCGAACAGATGCAGCCAAAACCTTTTCACTTTGAACTCGCCCTCAGATAAAGCAAATTGTATTGATTTTTTCTCCCAAATTGAAATTTAGGCAATTACCCCACTCTTCCGAGTCATCTCGGTCTCTGCTCCATCCCCTCTGCTGATCCGGGGAGGGCTGCAGACTACCACATGCCTCCTCCGATACATGTGGAGTCGCCAGCCGCTTCTTTTCACCTGACAGTGAGGAGTTTCACCAGGGGGACGTAGTGCGTGGGAGGATCACGCTACTCCCCCCAGTTCCCCCTCCTCCCTGAACAGGCACCCTGACCGATCAGAGGAGGCGCTAGTGCAGCGACCAGGACACATACCCACATCTGACTTCCCACCCGCAGACACAGCCAATTGTGTCTGTAGGGACGCCTGACCAAGCCGGAGGTAAAATGGGGATTCGAACCGGTGATCCCTGTGTTGGTAAGCAACGGAATAGACCGCTACACCACCTGGACGCCCAGTTGTATAGAATTTTAATTTCCAAAATATGCCCTATAAATAAAATTTGATTGTTGAAGACAGTTTGTCGATCATTTCCCATGTGGATGGTTGCGGAAAATACTGAACTTTAAGTTTTGTTAACTCACCATGATTCCAGAGAGAGTGAAGAGGAAGGTAGTGAGGAAGACCGTGACATGGTAGGTGTGAAGACGGCTGCAGTCTCTACGCTTGTCTCCCCACCCTGCGTCCAGGTACAGTGCCTCCGTGTGCATCAGGAGACATCTGAGACGTATGGAAAACGTTGAGGGTCATAACACTTCATAAAATATGGCAGTAAAAACATACATCTTTCTCTGCCTGAGTTGCTCCCATCTTCTGTTGTGAAACAAAAACAAAAAAATTGTTTGCACTTGACATGACTCTGTCCCATCTCATTCTCCCCTTATAGTTTACTTCCATCTCTCTCCCCGTCACTTCTCTACCATTCATAATCGTGAATGGCTATCTGAGTGCTCCGGCCTGCCTGTGTTACCCTCTTCCTGAAAATCTACTGTTCGACAGCCCTGAATGAGCCATTCTCCAGTGGAAATACTCAGGAGCCAACCACAGAAGACTGTGGTTATACTGGAAAGCTCACAGTGGTCAACAGTAGGAGACAGCAGTTGTACTGGGGAGTTTCCATTTGCGCAGGTGTGGAACCGCGTGGTGTGAAGCAGGCAGTGAACAGAATAAAACAAAAAAAGTGTGAGAAGATTCAAACAGAAGTGACAGGTATATGGAGTAGTGAATTAAGCATAAACGTGTTCTTCTGACCGGTAGGGTTGACTGAAGTTGGCGTAGCAGTGGCTTAGGTTTCCTTCTATCAATACTGGAGTCATCAGCAGGACAGGGACAAGCCTGCAAGCAAAAAGAGATGAGCAGAGAGCCACGTTGGTGGTTTGCATGTTTAATTTCCCTCGTGAGGAAAGTTGTCTTTAAGAGGAACTGCGTGTGAACTGCAGGTGAAAACCATGTGTCTGTCATTTCACTCATCCATAGGATGTCTGCTGAAGTAATTGTTCCACTAGCAGTGCCGTCACCATTAGCTGACAGCTTCTTTAAACCCAACAGTTTTCTGTAACTACTAAGGTGCTACTGAATCATCAGAAACCTCATCAGCAAAGTATTATGGGAAACTTAGAGCAACTGACAGACCTGGGACAGCATAATATTTCTTGCGAGACTGATTAATAATGAACATGGTTTGGTTTTAAGCACATTCATGCTAAAGCTGGTTGAATGGCTGTTAGGCACAAATGTCCACCTTTCTTGCAAGAGGGAAAAGCTACTGGAGAGTTAATCATATTTAACAATAACACAATGAATGAATGAAACGGTGCCAAAGAGCAGAAGGGATGGAAAGGTGATCACACATTCATGCACAGGTTCACAGAAATGCAGTTTTCTGAATAATGGCATTGATAACTCACCCTGAAAGTGATGCAGTGATTTTGCTGGCAGCAGTCAGTCTGCTGGAGGGCTGCAGTGTGAAGATGTATAGATAAGAATGACGGCAGCTGACATGAACCAGCGGAAACTAAATCCAGCAGTTCAACTGAGAGCAAATTAACAGTAAGAGAAGTGATCTGTGGAGTCAAGCTACACTTAGTTTGGCCAGAAATTACTCACAGCAACGTTTAAAGCAGTTCCAGAAAGTTGAATCAGTTCATCTGAACACAACTTTCATTGACAGAAATGTTTTACCACTCATCTAAGGGCCCAGACACACCAAACCGACATCAGAGAACTAGCGGTGACGAAGGCCGACTGCTGCGTCGCCTCATGTCGCCTGCGTCTGGGCCAAAAAGTAGCACTTGTACACACCGCAAAGACCCCCCCCCCATACAACTCTTTATGAACACAACAGATTTAGCATACAGAGGACAGTATACAGAACGAACATAAATAACAAAGGATCCAGGGGTACATCACATTCCATTACATAAAGATATTAAAAGACATACATGAATTAAAAGTTTTGACAGCCTTTTTGTTTGTAGAAAAAGAAATAAATTTTACATACTGTTCAATGTCCTTCAAGAAAACAACAAAAAAAGGGTTTTTTTGTTTGTTTGTTTGTGAATTTGCTTTTGTGAATATAACATCTTGCCAATATTTTAACAGATTTATTATGAAAAAATATTTGTTACCTTCTTTGGCGTGTTTAAAGAAACCAAATACTACATCCTCCCATAATAAACAAAGTCTTTGAAAAGATGATCAATGATAAATCTGCAAAGGTCTTGCCAGAATTTCTTGGTGTGAGAATGGTGCCAAAATAAGTGTAACCAACAGTGTTTCTGGATGTTCACCACAGAAAGAACAGTTCATGTTTACAACTCTTTTAAATTTCTGCATGTAGTGATTGGCGGGATAATACTTATGAATGATTTTAAAGGACACCTCTTTAATGTTATTTGTGATTAGGTACTTATGTGGAAGCATCCAGACCTTCTTCCAGCGTATGTCATGTACAAACCGGTTCCAATATGCCGTGACATATGGGATAGAGACAACATATCTTTGAAATAGGGCACGTATGGCTCTATTATTATTTTGGGGACGCAATGAAAAGCAAATCATACCTACTGCAGAGTCAGCTGGATCAGGGACAGAAGGGTATCTGGGTGCAGGATTAGCTGCATTTCTGAAAAGCATTTGGGTACCAGTTGGAATGGCATCAAAAAATATCGCAAATTTTTTGGGGGTTACTGGGAAATTATATGTAGATAACAATTCTTTGTAAGAGAGTAAAAGCCCCTCTCTACTGAACAGCTGACCCACCAGTAGAATTCTGGTTTTTAACCCATTTTTCTAAGAAGAGTGATTTCAGAGATTCCAGTGTGTATATCAGGGACCAAGCTAGAAGGACCTGCTTATGAAATTCAGATCATTTTACAGGGAGTCTGTCTATACTATAATTACAAGTTAAAACAAAGCTCAGGCCACCAAAATGAGAGAAAATGTTACGGGGAATAAAATTCCAGAGTGAAGTGGGGTTTTTTTAAGAAAATGCTCCGCACAGTTAATTTTAAATGTGTTATTTAGGGTAGTGAAATCCAGGAAATTAAGCCTTCCAGATTCGTAATTATACTTTTTTTACACAATGTATACGGTTTTTCCAGATATAGTTAAAGAGCATACAGTCAATAGCCTTACTGATTGTACTGTCAAGATGTAAGGAGAAAGCTGCATATGTGAGCCTGGACATTCCCTGAGCTTTAGTAATCAGGACTCTACCTTTCCTTGCAGCCAATGTTTTAGTTTCTTTTGAGTTTTTTCAATAATAGGGGTAAAAATATCTTAATTTTTGGTCTTTAGAAATGAAGAGGTCCAAATATGTAACCTCCTTTATCACAGGGATATTGCAAATTATATGTATATCAGTCATTTATTGCTAGCTGTTCACATTTTTTTATATTCAAACAGAAGTCGTTAATTATATCAAGAGCAATGGGTATCTGACTTGCATCTCTTTAAAAAAGTGTGGTATCATCAGCCAGTTGAGTTATAATAATATAGCTACCAGCTATGGAGAAGCCTTGTAAGTTACTGTTGATTATATGGGTTGCAAGAATTTGGGTACTAAGCAAAAATATATGTGGTGAGATCGGGCATCCCTGTCAAATGCCACGTTTCAGGTCAAATCTAGGAGTTGTGCTGTGTTTCATTTTAATTGAGCTATTTCCGTTAGCATACAAGGTTTTAATTGCTTAATTGCCAAATTTGGTGGGCGATATATCGAATATACTCGATGTATCGCGGCTTGCTCTACGTGTGATGTATTAAAGGCCTATATCGCCAACATCAAGTACAAATGGCACTTTCCCATACACACACATACTCACCCGCCCATCCCCGAACCAGACTAATCTCCTGGGTGAGTGTGTGATGTGGGTGAGGCGCGTATTGAATCTGGAGTGAACAGGGAAAGGGGGATCGGGGGAGAGGGACAGAAGGGAAATACCGAAGCGAGTTCAACGTTAAGTTAAACGTATCGAGTTCTTTTTATACAGTATATAGTCGAGTTCGGAAACGGTGATGGAAGATGGAGGCGGATGAATTATCCATCATCTGGCAGTGGTTTGGATAATACAAGGAAGATGTTGAACAAACAGCGGTTATATGCAAAATATGCAGCAAATCCACTGCCACAAAAAGCAGCAGTGCCACGAATCTGATTCGCCATTTGAAATGCCCCCCACTACAAAATGAAGAATGCCTGAGACTCCACATGTGCACATCAATAGCCACACCAAACAAAACACCAAAGCAAACAGAACCAGAAGCAAATGACTTCAGCGGCTTTGTTTTCCAAATCAGTACCATACGACAAAAAAAGTCCAAAATGGAAAGAAATCACGGCCGCAGTAATACATTACATCGCCAAAGACATGGCCCTGGTTAGTGTGGTTGAGAGGGCCGGATTCAAAAAACTCATTAATACTCTTGATCCAAAGTATGTATTGCCTAGTCACTGATTCTCTTGCTGAGAAAGCTCTACCAGAGTTGTACATTTCAGTGAGAGAAAGTTGGCCCACCGGCTAACAAATGTGACCTACTTCTCCACAACTACCCACTTGTGGTCCAGCAGAACGTGTGAACCATATCCCGGAGGACCATACAGGCGAGATAATCACACAAGACTTGCAAGATGCACTCATGTCATGGAGCTTAACAGAAGCTCGCCAAGTGTGCATCACCACCGATAATGGGGCTAACATAATCAAAGCTGTGAGCTTCAACATGTGGACAAGACTGCAGTGTTTTGGCCATTGGCTGCACCTTGCGATTGGTGAGTATTTGTCTGGCCCTAGGGATCAACAATGGTATAAAGAGTTGGGTTCAAACCCCGGGGTAGTCCAACCTTGGGGGTCATTCTGGGTGGTCTTCTGTGTGGAGTTTGCATGGTCTCCCCATGTCTGCGTGGGTTTCCCCCGGGTGCTCCGGTTTCCTCCCACAGTCCAAAGACATGTAGGTCAGGTGAATCGGCCATACTAAATTGTCCCTTGATGTGTGTGTGTGTGTGGGGGGGGGTGGCTGTGATGGTCTGGTAGCCTGTCCAGGGTGTCTCCCCACCTGCCGCTCAGTGACTGCTGGGATAGGCTCTAGCATCCCGCAGCTCTACTTAGGATAAGCGGCTTGGATAATGGCTGGATAATATAAGTTTAGACTGTCAGTTTAGACAAAAGAGGTCACTTAGCTGAGTGATAAAACGCTTCTGTCAATACATGTTGTGTCCAGATGAACTGATTCAAGCTTCTTTGAGTTCCTGCATGCATCAAGACATTTAAAGCAGTTGTAGCATAAAAGGTTAATGCGCAGACATCCTCCCATCTTGATTTGCTATTATACTTGTGGCATTTACATTTAGGAACAGGAATTATCCCTTGTGTTGTCCACACATTCAGTATACTACCCTTATCTTAAGGGTCATTTATGACCCGCCTTCATTAAACCTCTAAATTCAAATCAAAATCAAATCAATTTTATTTGTATAGCCCAATATCACAAATTACAAATTTGCCTCAGTGGGCTTAACAGCAACACGACATCCTGTCCTTAGACCCTCTCATCGGATAAGGAAAAAACTCCCTAAAAAAACCCTTTAACAGGGAGAAAAAATAGGAAGAAACCTCAGGGAGAGCAAATTAAATTAAAGCAACTTAATTTAATTTTAAACCCCAAACCTATTTTGCGCGAAGAAACAACCTGTCATTCATCACAACCTTTGTGATTATCTGGGTTTTCCCTCTTCACAGTGCAGAAAGACTGCACAGTGGACGGTACCCGTTTTTATAGGGTCAAACATGACCCAAATATGTCTTAGGGTCAGAAATGACCCTAAGACAATCTTAGTACTCTAGTGGTGTACAGCTTTCATGGAAATATGAACAAAAACAATGTTTCACTTTTCCTAATGTTGGGGTCGCTCAAAGAAAAGTCATCAAATTTCATGTTGAAAAAAAGATCATTTACTCATGATCATGACTTCCCTGTGTAGTTAGACGGCACTGACAATGCTGGGGATGGGGGCTTTATTGCTATATGCTGCTTCACAGACAGAGCATGGCACTAGTACTGCACTCATACTGCAAGACTGTCCAATAAATTGCATATAATGGACCAGAATGAATCTATATAAGTTCTGACCTTGCAAGCAACACAATTTCATCATTTGATGGCATCATTTGGCTCTCATGGTGATAGGATGGTACATTGAGAGCAGCTCTGACAGAAGAGCGAAACTAAAGTGGTTTTTGTCCGACGGAGTTGAATCAAGTGCAACTGGACTTGGTATATATCCGTGAAGACGTTTCGCCTCTCATCCAAGAGGCTTCCTCAGTTCGTGCCTTTCTGACTAGACCAAGCACGAACTGAGGAAGCCTCTTGGATGAGAGGCGAAACGTCTTCACGGATATACTATACCAAGTCCAGTTGCACTTGATTCAACTCCTTTGGATAACCATGACCTGGATGAATGAGAACATTCACAGATAAAGTGGTTTTTGTATTTTACCTGGACAGGGAATCCATTTATACTGCAGTGCATCTTCCTCCTGATTCCCGTATAGATTGTCCACACATAGTTCAGCGTGTAGAGGAAGGAGGACATGTACAGAATCTGTCAAGAGAAAAGGGAGCATATAGTGAAAGGACATTGGTAAGCTGCATTTGAAAGAAGGTTACAAAAGGACATCTCATTATACAACTTCTCAAAAAATCTCAACAGCAAATCCAAAAGATTTATTTTCCTTGTTAAACATATTCACTACATCCACTTTCCAGATGGAAACTTCCATCTTCCTCATGATGCTAATGATCATCTCGTCCTAAAGAGATGAAGGAACCGAACTCGCGCAGGATCGAGGGCTGGTGCATGAGAACAATGAAAGTAGGTCAGGAATGTCCCATGGTCTTTGCCTGGCTCTGGTTCTGCACCTCTATTCTCAGGAGGTGTCAGAGGGGATGGGATTTGACGCTCCACTTCATTCTGTTCTGCCCCAGTTCAAGAGAATCTGGACCAATCTAGGGCTTGTCTGGGCCAAAAATCTAATTCACCTCAGGTTATAATTTCCATTGAAACGCGTTCAGATGTGTGAGGTTTGCTTTGAGTTTCAACGAGCAATTTAACAACGGAAAAAAAAAGTTACTTTGAACAAGTTTATAAGTTACTGTCCTCGGCAGTTTGCAAAGAAGTAAGACAAGTTCTCTCCGTTCTATAAATAATGGAGACTGGAAATTCTTTCCTTGAAATAGGAAGTAAACATTATGGAATTAAGTCCCTTTCATGGTTCCTGCTTCAACTCAACTCAAAACTTTATTGCAGACTCAGGGTCCATTACAAAAAAAAACATGTAAAAAAAAATTTTTTTTAAAAAAGAGAGAGAAGAAAGAATATCCATCTATCCATCCATCTATTATCTGAACCACTCATCCTGCTCTCAGGGTCGCGGGGATGCTGGAGCCTATCCCAGCAGTCATTGGGCGGCAGGCGGGGAGACACCCTGGACAGGCTGCCAGGCCATCACAGGGCCCACACACACACACACACACACAAACACACATACACACAAATTCACACCTAGGGACAATTTAGTACGGCCAATTCACCTGACCTACATGTCTTCCCCTGACCTACATGTCTTCCCCTGACCTACATGTCTCCCCCTGACCTACATGTCTTCCCCTGACCTAAATGTCTTTGGACTGTGGGAGGAAACCGGAGACCCCGGAGGAAACCCACACAGACACAGGGAGAACATGTAAACTCCACACAGAGGACGACCCGGGTTGACCCACCAAGGTTGGACTACCCCGGAGCTCGAACCCAGGACCTTTTTGCTGTGAGGTGACTGCGCTAACCACTGCGCCACCGCATAAATAAATAAATTTTAAAAAATTAAGAATAAATAAAGATAAAAACCATGGGTAAAAGATAAACCCTAGACAATACATAAAGTAAACAGAATAAAATAACATAAAAGGAACAAATCAGTGTCTTATAAGGAGGCAGCTATACCAACATTACATTACATTACAGTCATTTAGCCGACGCTTTTATCCAAAGTGACTTACGATAAGTGCATTTAACGTAGGAAATCAGGAGAACTACTATAGTGAGGCAGCTTAGCATAGAAATTGTGCATTTTGTGATAAAAGCGTCAAACTTGGTACATATGTAGCTTAATATTTAAAAGAAATCTGGATATGGAGCCACTGAAAATTAACCCCGTAGTGGCCATGGCAGGCATGGACGTTAATAGATGCTTTTAGTATGGCTGTGGCCTCCCTAAATTTCATATCAGCCATTATGACAAGACAGAGGAGAATGTTACCTTTCCAGAGATACCAATATTATTGTTCTAGTCCAAACAAAACTAGAGATATGCCATTTTACATATCGGATATCACCAATGCATGTTGAAAAAGCTAAGTTCCCAGTCCCTTCTGAGACTTTACTTATCTATACACTCTGTATAGACATCTATACCTAAACACTCCTCTGTTCATCTATACACTAGTATAGACATCTATACCTAAACACTCCTCTATTCATCTAGACACTAGTATAGACATCTATACCTAAACACTCCTCTACTCATCTATACACTATGTATAGACATCTATACCTAAGCACTCCTCTATTCATCTATACACTCTGTATAGACATCTATACCTAAACACTCCTCTATTCGTCTATACACTCTGTATAGACATCTATACCTACACACTCCTCTATTCGTCTATACACTCTGTATAGACATATATACCTAAACACTCCTCTATTCATCTAGACACTCTGTATAGACATCTATACCTAAACACTCCTCTATTCATCTATACACTCTGTATAGACATCCATACCTACACACTCCTCTATTCACCTGTAAACTATGTATAGACATCTATACCTAAACACTCCTCTATTCATCTATACACTATGTATATCGACATCTATACCTAAACACTCCTCTATTCATCTATACACTCTGTATAGACATCTATACCTACACACTCCTCTATTCATCTATACAATCTGTATAGACATCTATACCTACACACTCCTCTATTCATCTATACACTATGTATAGACATCTATACCTACACACTCCTCTATACATCTGTACACTCTGTATAGACATCTATACCTAAACACTCCTCTATTCATCTATACACTATGTATATACATCTATACCTAAACACTCCTCTATTCATCTATACACTCTGTATAGACATCTATACCTAAACAC
Source organism: Lampris incognitus (assembly GCF_029633865.1). Taxonomy (NCBI): domain Eukaryota; kingdom Metazoa; phylum Chordata; class Actinopteri; order Lampriformes; family Lampridae; genus Lampris; species Lampris incognitus. The sequence continues at coordinate 50,639,789 of NC_079219.1, forward strand.
TCCTCTACTCATCTATACACTCTGTATAGACATCTATGCCTAAACACTCCTCTATTCATCTATACACTATGTACAGACATCTATACCTACACACTCCTCTATTCATCTATACACTCTTTATAGACATCTATACCTAAACACTCCTCTATTCATCTACACACTCTGTATAGACATCTATACCTAAACACTCATCTATTCATCTATACACTCTGTATATACATCTATACCTAAACACTCCTCTATTCATCTATACACTCTGTATAGACATCTATACCTAAACACTCCTTTATTCATCTATACACTCTGTATAGACATCTATACCTAAACACTCCTCTACTCGTTTATACACTCTGTATAGACATCTATACCTAAACACTCCTCTATTCATCTATACACTCTGTATAGACATCTATACCTAAACACTCCTCTATTCATCTATACACTATGTACAGACATCTATACCTAAACACTCCTCTATTCATCTACACACTCTGGATAGACATCTATACCTAAACACTCCTCTATTCATCTACACATTCTGTATAGACATCTATACCTAAACACTCCTCTATTCATCTATACACTATGTACAGACATCTATACCTAAACACTCCTCTAGTCATCTGTACACTCTGTATAGACATCTATACCTAAACACTCCTCTTCTGTTGGTCAAGGTTTAGAACCAGCGACTGCAGGAAACAATACACAATTCAGTACTTCAACAGTATTTATTGTTTTTTTTTATCTACAAAAGTAACTATATCAACTTAGTTTTTTCAACATGCATTGGTGCCATCCGATATGTAAAATAGCATATCCCTAGAACAATAATATTGGTATCTCTGGAAAGGTAACATTCTCCTCTGTCTTGTCATAATGGCTGATATGAAATTTAGGGAGGTCACAGCCCCGCTAAAAGCGATATAATAACGTCCATGCCTGCCATGGCCACTACGGGGTTAATTTTCAGTGGCTCCATATCCAAATTTCTTCTAAACATATTACGCTACATATGTACCAAGTTTGACGCTTTTATCACAAAATGCACAATCCTTATGAATATTGGAGCTAAGCTGCCCCACTACTAGTCATCAGAGGTCATAAGTGCATCTTCTCTCTAAACAAGCATCTAAGAGCAAAACCAGTGTTAAAGTAAAAGCGCAAGAAAGATTTTTTTTAAATGAGTGAATACAATAAGTGCTAAGAGCAAGTAACAGGGTAGTAGTTCTTAAAGAGGAGAGTTTTCAACCTGTGCCGAAAGATGGGCAGCGACTCCGCTGTCCTGACATCAGTGGGGAGTTCATTCCACCACTGTGGGGCCAGGACAGAACAGAGCCGTGACCGAGTCGATCGGCAGCAGGGGCCTCTGAGCAACGGGGCCCTCAGGTGTCCTGAGGCAGCAGAGCGAAGTGGTCGGGCGGGGTGTAGGTCTTTACCATGGCCTGGAGATAGGAAGGAGCTGTTCCTTTTACTGCCCTGTAGGCTAGCACCGGAGTCTTAAACTGGATGCGAGTAGCTACTGGGAGCCAGTGTAGGAACATGAGAAGGGGAGTTGTGTGGGAGAACTTAGGGCGGTTGAGCACCAGACGAGCTGCAGCTTTCTGAACAAGCTCCAGAGGTCTGATGGCTGACGCCGGGGCACCAGCAAGGAGGGAGTTGCCATAATCCAGCCGGTACATGACCAGTGCCTGGATGAGCACCTGTGCCATCTCATCGGTGAGGGATGAGCGAAGCCTCCTGATGTTATAGAGGAGAAATCTGCAGGAGCAAGCAACCGATGCAACGTTTGCAGCAAACGACAGTTGGTCGTCCAGGATCACACCCAGATTCCTCGCAGTCCAAGTTGGCATCACCACAGTGTTGACAATGGTGATGGCCAGGTCAATTGTGATGACCAACGGTCCCACTGCCGGGATTGGTAGTGTGTGGCACTGAATCTTATATTAGTTAAACCCATGATGATTACATTATCAGAGTCATTGAGCCGGCAAATAAATGTATACATGAGAATTCTTAGAAGAGCCTGAAAGGTATTGACTCCTGCAACCACAAACATTTCACTTGCACTACACCATCTAGGTCTTTTTAGTAGTATTCTCATAGCATCATTTTAAGCTACTCGAAGCCTCTGTAAGCTTGCTTTTTTATAGATTGACCACAGATGTGCAGTATAAAGTGGTGTGCAATATGCTCTGAACAGAGACATCTTCACACTAACTGAACACATATCAGTGACAGTGTTTGCTTGTGCATCCATCATGCAGCATTGCCTATAAATATCATCATCGTCTGTCATTTGTTCAGTAATATAGTGCCCAAGATATTTCACCTTATTACATACCCCAAGATTATTATCAGACAATTTAAAATCAGGAAATGTTAGATAACTGACCTCTTTGGTTCTGCAGATCATGACAACACTCTTACTAGCATTGTATTTGATATCCTGCTCCACACCATACACAGAACATATATCAAGGAGCTGCTGGAGACCAGCGCTACAGGGACTAAGAATGACGAGGTCATCTGCATACATAATATGGTTCGCCAAGGTATTACCAGTCATGCACCCAGTGTTACAGGCTTTCAACTGCTGGGACAAATTATCAATATATAAATTGTAAAGAACTGGAGACAGAATTCCCCCTTGTCTGACACCATTGCTAACCCCAAATGGGGCTGAAACGCTATTACCCCATTTCACTTGCATAGTCTGGTGGGCATACCAATAATCCAGAATTCTCACAATGTATTTAGGCACCTCTCTTTGACTCAATTTAACAAACAGTTTTCTATGATTAACACGATCAAAAGCTTTGGAAGCATCAATAAAACACATAAGAACCGATGAGTTTTGGCCTCTGTATTTGTTGATAATTTCCTTTAAGGCATATATATATAAGTCAGTGCCATGTTTAGTTTTAAAACCAAACTGGTTATCCGTGGAGTTGATAAATATGCACTCTATCCAGCAGGATTCTTTCTAGGACTTCTGACAGTAGAGCTATAGGCCTGTAGTTCTCTAGGCTGCATACTTTACCAGCTTTGTCCTTAATGACTGGCATTATCAGTACAGACAACATTGAGTCTGGTAACAAGCCATGGATCATAAAGCTAATAAAACAAATAGCAAGGAGAGGCGCTATCCTCAAACTGGCATAATTAAGATTTTCAGCAGTAATATTGTAATGTCCGTAGACGCCTTGTCTTACTGACATAAGAATAATTCAAGAACGAGCCGACTTCGTAGGTTCTTAACTGTGTAGCTTTTACTAGCGTTCATCCGACATACAACCTTCATAACATGCGCTTCTAACTTCCTGTATACGTCACACGCACTGCACGTACACCCGTGATTAGGTCAAGTTAAACCCGTGACCTTTCATTCATTACAAATATGATCTAAGTCACTTGCTTTGTTAACGGACAGCTTGTCTATAGTTTGGTACACCTCATGTCACATGATCACCATTGAATCATCACTCTCAATATTACCCACCTTATACAGATCACTTTGGACATAGTTGAATAAAGCACCACAATACCGCCTTAACTCAGCAATATTGTCTGTGCCGGAGATACCATCAACAGTGCACGTGGAGATATTTTACACTTGTTGAGAGCTCTCACTTCTTTCCAAAAATTAGCAGGATTATTTCCTAGCAGCTTCTTAGCCATGGAGTCTGCCCTCATGGCATGCTCATTTTTACAAATGAAGCAAATGCCGTACTTGCATCTTGCATTAGTGTGCCATTAGTGTGCCATGCCTACTATTTGTGTTCAAGTTCAGGCCCTTGTCTTGGTCTGCCTGCCATAGCCCATAATTTAAAGCAGTTGTCACCAACCCTGCTCCTGGAGAGCTACCGTCCTATCGGTTTTCACTCCAACCCTAATTTAACACACCTGATTTTACTGATTACCTGCTTAACAAGCCCTTGATTAATTGAATCAGGTGTGTTAAATTAGGGTTGGAGTGAAAACTGGCAGGACTGTAGCTCTCCAGCAGCACGGTTGGCGACCACTGGTTTAAAGGCTTCACGGACTTCTTCATGATACCCAACTACATACTTGTTCCCACCAGGCCTGATGTTATGTGTCTTATTTCATTACTTATACTAGGGCTTACTACCTTCATACAGACCACTAACAATATCATCATACACGCAGCAGAGATCTCTCCTATGCCTCATATCCTTACAATTAATGTCTCTGCACATAACTGCATCTCTAAATAGATGTATATTACCCAAGGTTTCATGTACTCCAGCCACGATGTAGTGTGTTATGTATGTGAAAGTATTTGTAGGCAACATCACTTTGCTTGACAATATAAGATTATTATCTTGACAGAACTGAGCCATGTGATTAGCAAATAATGAATTCCTGTCTGAGATATCAGCATTCAAATCCCCGATGACATACACACTGGAAGAAGTATCTTGTATAAAGGAATTGATGAATGCAAGCCTATGTAAATATTCTTCCTCATTCTGCTGGCATTCATAGGGTGTATACACATTTAGGATAAAGAATTCCCTGTCATTGTGAGTAAACTGTATCGCAGTGCACCAGTCAACACCAAGCCTAACCACATTTATCCATGAGTCGAGCCTCTTATTCCATAGAATAGCCACACCCCCTGGTATCCTGCCTCTGACTATTCCCACGCCAAGGTCAGTTGTAGACTCCCCAACCCCATGAAAGCTCTTGCTTGTTTCATGCTATAAACTTTTGCAACTGATGTTTTAAAAAAAATGCAAAAGTGAATAAAAATCTTAGTTGAATCAACAGCTGTGAGTGGGTCAAATAGTTTCATGTCTGCATTTATGAAAGAAATGCCAGAAACATGTTTGACAGGACAGCAGAAAGGAACGCTCATCTGGGAAATACAAACTCTCCTTCAGTCCTGCCAGCTTCCACCCTGATCCATTATGGCTGATGATTTCAGTCCTGCTTGGATCAGATTCATTCAGTCCACCACATCCAGAGCAACTTTAAGAAGCTACAAGGCTCCAATACTGTAGGTCACATTTCTATATTTCTACATACCAGCACTTTGGAGAACAAGCCTTTTCTGAACTTCCTTATGGAATACCTCCTAAAAGCAAGAGAACTCAGCCCAGACTTATGAGTGTGGGTGCTCATCTGAAAGGCCAGAAATAAAGGTGCACACAGTGCTTTTTATGTAAAGAGGACTCTTCCCCACACCAGAACTCTAGACCAACCTGCCCAGTGTTTTGTTTTGTGTTTTTGGTTGTTCCGCTATTTGTTTACCTAAAGTCATTTCAGTGTCTTTAGTAAAGTTACCAAGTCTAAAATCACACATTGCAACACCAACTGCCCTGTAGAAGGTAACATCATTTGGAGTTTGGTCTCCTTTCTGCTGTGCTTACCTGCTCCACAGTGTGCAGTTGGTAGCAGCTGGCGTTTGTGACAAAGTCCCGAGTGAAGACAGCGGCTCCAACCAGCCAGCTGAGAGCCAACAGGAAGTCAGACACGCTGAGCAGGAACAGAGGCTGCAGCTGGAACACACAAACCTGTTACCATGCCGACACATCACCGCACACAGTCCTCCATCCATGTTACTGCAGTAACATGACGGAGGATGATATAGTAGATGATACCCAGAGCCACCTGCGGTAACACTCTCTGTGTAGGATGGGGTAATGTTGTAATACTGCATTGTAATATTGCTGCAACATTGTATAAGTAAAATGTAATCTGCTTTATCATTTTCACTCTCCAACACACAGACAACCACACAGATCTTAAGAATAAGGACACCTCTAACCTCATCTGATTTGGTGACCCAAATGTATCCCCATCTTTAAGGATTTCACCCCCAGCTTCAACATTAATCAGTTTGTCTACTGTAAGACAGTATTTTTCTTGCACTTGCATCTGTACCAACAATGCCAAGCTAAATTCATAGAGCATGTAATACACGTCTCTCTCTGTCCGTCTCTCTCTGTCTGTCTGTGTGTCTCTTTCTGTCTGTCTGTCAGTCTCTGTCAGTCTTTTTGTCCACCTCTCTCTCTCTCTGTCTGTCGGTCTCTGTCTGTTTGTCTGTCTGTGTCTCTGTCTGTCTGTCCATCTCTCTCTGTCTCTATCTGTCTGTCTGTCTGTCTGTTTGTCTGTGTGAGGTGAATTTGTGTTTATGTTGGGCTATGCAAGTAGAGTTGATGTAAGTTTGAAATTCTGTTTGTTGTCACAAATACTTGTTTAGACTGCTCAGTGTTTTTTTTCTGAAACTGTTTTCATTTTATGAGCAGGATTATAAAAAGATCATTATGTCTGAATATCAGCTGTTGGACTGGAATGTTGTCTGAATAAATGTACTTTGAAAAACATCTCTCTGTGTCTCTCGGTCTCCTTCATTGGAAGCAGGTTCAGTGAAGAAGTGTGAGGACAGCACACGTCTTCTCACCTCGGGTGTGCTGGCGAGTCTTTGGGACGTAATGTAAACCAAGATGGAGGTCGAGCCGAGAATGCTGCAAAGGAGCAGTGGTGCAAAAACAATGTCATCAAATTATTTCACATGTTGAGAGCAGCTTAACCCCTTTTTATTTCACAAATAAATCTGATTTTGTACTGATTTCACCCCAAGTAATTTTGTTTGGATCAATTAAGTTTTTTGTGTGTTTTATATACAATACAGGCTAAATCAAACTTGCCAATATACTTCTATGCAAATTTTCAACAAGCTAATAAAGTAAATGATAAGCCAATCAAATTAAGTGTATATTTAAACCTAATTAAGTTTTCCTGAGTATCTTGTAAACTATCAGTGATGTACACTCACTGGCTGCTCCATCCAGAGACATTTACACTGATTTATTTAGATATCGTGGGGACATGAACACACTGACCTCAGAACTGCCATCATGAGCTGAATCCACCTGACTGCTTCATACACCTTCAGACGAGACAAACAACTCCCATGAAACACTACAGCGGCTGTCACACATTTCTTTACACACACATAAAAAAAAAAATTTAAATAAAAAAATATATATATATGCGTAACCGGTTATTTTCTTGCCCGGTGCGGGATTCGATACGAAATGTACTGCACCACAAGGCGACATCACTAACCGCTCGGCTAAAGGGTCAACCGCGCTCGGTTAGTGATGTCGCCTTGTGATGCAGTACACCTCGTATCGAATCCCGCACCGGGCAAGAAAATAACCAGTTACATATATATATGTATAGTATATCAAACAAGCAAGCACACATTTACGAGAATTTAACGTCTTCTTCTCCTCAGAAGACTCCTTAGAAAATGAATCCATTGGGTTCAGTTACACGAGTAATTAGTCACCCGTCAATCACTCATAAATCACTCTGGCAACCTCACAGCCGAGAAAATTAACAGCCACTAAAATCTGAGTTTCATGTTTTCATCTTCCCGTCAAAAACCAAAGTATCCTGAGAGCAGGATGTCCAAATCGTGACACGCAAAGGCGTTTTGAAAACACAGCAGTCCCGTACTGACAAAACCGATACCCAGGCCCCTGGATCGCAGAGAGGCTGAATGAAAAACGTGGTTACACTTTATTTTTTCCTGGTAACGAGGTGGTAATTATCACGTAATTTCTCAGAAATAAGGTTGAAATTACCTTGTTATTTGGGTTAGGGTTAGCTGTAAAATTAGCTGTAAAAACTACCGCCCTATTACCAGGAAATTGCTAGGTAATTTCCAACAACTTTCACGAAATGATTAGACAAGACCTCTGAAGTTGTGTTGTGTCTGTCTGTCTGTTTCTGTCTGCACATCTGTCTGTTACTCACGCTGGTCCAGTCGACAGCTCCAGTCGTGTTCTGCTGGCTGCCGTTACAAAAGATCACCTCAGGACTTAATGCAGATGACATAGTGACGACCCACAACGCAAAACACTGCAATTCACACACACACACACACACACACGCACGCACGCACGCACGAAACCACAACCCAGAATGTGGTCTAAAGAACTAAATTAAGACAGCTGATGGATCTGGTCTTGATGACCATGTTATGGATGTCCCTCCTGCAAAGAACCCTTTATGTATCACATTTAACTCCGCCCACCTTTTCATGTCTCACTTAAGCAACGCCTCCCCGCCCGGAATGAGGTCTATGACAGGTCACTTTCCTTTTGAGCGACGGCTCGGCAACCTACTGCCAACTGAGGACACCTGCTGGTCAAGAAGAGGCGACACGCTCTCTCATTTTCAACCACCCATCCATCAATCACCCAAACCGCTTATCCTGCTCTCAGGGTCGCGGGGATGCTGGAGCCTATCCCAGCAGTCACTGGGCAGCAACACACACATTCACACCTAGGGGCCATTTAGTACGGCCGATTCGCCTGACCTGCATGTCTTTGGACTGTGGGAGGAAACCCACGCAGACACGGGGAGAACATGCAAACTCCACACAGAGGACGACCCGGGACGACCCCCAAGGTTGGATAATCCCAGAGCTTGAACCCAAGACCTTCTTGCTTTGAGGCGACCGCCCTAACCACTGCGCCACCGTGGAGATATGAAGTGGCCTCATATCGTATCTATCTATCCATTCATCCATACCTGCCTAAGCCAGTTCAGAGTTATGGTCTGGGTTGTATCTCAGAGTGCGCTGGGTGGAAGGCAGACAGACACCCTAGTCGCTAGACCACCAAAAGTCCAATACACACCATCCACACTCATGGGCAATTTATAGACTCAAATTCACCAATCATTCATGTCTTTGGATTGTGGGAGGAAACCAGACCCTCTTGCTGTGAGGTGACAGTGCTAACCACGAAGCCACCATGATGCCCAACCCTCATATTGTCAAGGAAATTATAAAGATGACAGCAAGCGGGCTGTAAAAACATGATATAACCAACACTAGCAGTGGTAGTGCCATGCTCTTCTAGCTATAGAAGGAATGAAACCTGCGAAGGGAGCAACTGTTGTGGCATAACGTTTTTGATTGTTTTGAAGATTTCGTGTTAAATTGTATTTGAAGAGTGAGACCAGACAATATGATTAGCAATATCGCTCTATAGGACGACATTACTGTGCATTTTGTAAAACAACTGTATGTCTACAGCTACATAAACTGTCTTCTTCTTTCGGCTGCTCCTGTTAGGGGTCACCACAGCGGATCATCTGTTTCCATCTCTTCCTGTTCTCTGCATCTCCCTCTGACACACCAACCACCTGCATCTCCTCTCTCACCACATCCATAAACCTCCTCTTTGGCCTTCCTCTTTTCCTCTTCCTTGGCAGCTCCATATTCAGCATCCTTCTCCCAATATACCCAGCATCTCTCCTCCACACATGTCCAAGCCATCTAAATCTAGCCTCTCTTGCTTTGTCTCCAAACTGTCCAACCTGAGCTGTCCTTCTAATATACTTGTTCCTAATCCTGTCCTTCGTCATCACTCCCAATGAAAATCTTAGCATCTTCAACTCTGCCACCTCCAGCTCCACCTCCTGTCTTTTCATCAGTGCCACTGTCTCCAAACCATACAACATAGCTGGTCTCACAACCATCTTGTAAACCTTCCCTTTAACTCTTGCTGGTACCCTTCTGTCCCAAATCACTCGACACTCTTCTCTCTCCACCCTGCCTGCACTCTCTTCTTCACCTCTCTTTTGCACTCCCCGTTACTCTGAACAGTTGACCCCAAGTATTTAAACTCATACGCCCTCCTCACCTCTACTCCTTGTATCCTTACTATTCCACTGTCCTCCCTCTCATTCACGCATATGTATTCTGTCTTGCTCCTACTTTCATTCCTCTTCTCTCCAGTGTATACCCCCACCTCTCCAGGCTCTCCTCAACCTGCACCCTACTCTCACTACAGCTTTTTTGTTACAGCTACATAAACTGTTATATGGATTTCCAGCCAAATGAATGCTTAGCGACGGTTTCTCTCGACCGTTGAATTTTAACAGATGAAAAATTGAAGGGTGAACATTAAGAAGGAACAATCTGTATTTAATGTGACTACAATACATAAAATGTGTGTATGCAAAAGTGATTTTGCATCAAACAACGGGACAATAATAGTGCACTGTAAATAACACTGAAACCCGAGGAACTGGAGTTGGTCCCTGGGTGTCGCACTGCGGCTGCCCACTGTTTCAAGTGTGTGTACAGAGGATGGGTTAAATGCAGAGAATAAATTTAATTCTATCTATGAAAAGTGATAATAAAGTAGCTTCTTCTTCTAAAAAGCATCCAGAATGAACAATAATCACTTTCCATATGAAGAGCTTAAAACATTATAAATATCATTGGAAGCAAATGCAAGGAATGCTGTCCAAAGACAGCACTGTATTGTATAACCAAACTCCACCACCTCGGCTATGACCATCTCATTACCAAACCCACATTCTCCTCCAACAGATGGTGTAAGTGCCCCTCAACTCTATCCAACGTTCAAATATTTTCTTCTCAAAACTCCATGATACTCTATGAAATTCCATACAATTTATAATACTACTTAAGTGACATGTTTGTGAAATTTTAACAGCTTTAATTTGATGGTGAACCTAAATGATGGTAATATAAGTCAGTATGAGATGATCTATAAAGACAAGACAAACTGGATTACATAGAAGCTTGGACACAAATGTCATTGACTTTGCGCTAAATACCAGGATGGTTCTTTAACATACATATTGAACTCTAAAGAGATCAAATTAGAGTTACACTTCTGAAAGATTGTCTCGTTTAGCTTACTGACCCCCTGTGGCGATATGTGGTAATGACAAGAGTCCTAGAGACCCGTTTGAGATCAGTCACCAGAGTTATGAAATCAGCACCTTTCCCAGAGTCAAACAAATGAAACGGGGTTGAACCTGGGTTTTACTTATTGATGTTGTACTATGTATAGGGAAAGTTCATCTGCGAGATTCTCCTGCTGTAACTCCACCTCTGTCTCATACTCACCAATACCTGCCTTATTTTTACACATTTGGCTGCTGAGATAAAGATATAAAACTCATCTCTATCCTCCCTATTACTCTTACGAGTAACTAAAAAATCGTTCACAATTTGGATCTTTCTGGATATGCTGTTGTCTTCAGAATGCAAACAATAGCAAGTATCAAAGAAAAACTGTTCCATGTTATAAGTTATAACTTTAAGTCAGGTTTGGTTTATCTTTTGGTTTCGAGTCCATATTATTACATTGGCTCACTCCTCTCAAGTGCATTAGCTGACTCCGACAGAACTTGTGCTTAGAGATCATGTAGCCATAAAGTCCCAGGTTTGATTCTCCATGAACTCTGCCTTGAGGAAGAGCTCCTGAGCAAGGCACTGCATCTCTACAAGCTCCAGACTCAGCGCCTTTCCCTGACCTTTTACCTCTCTGTGGCGTGAGGCAGGAAAAGGAGGAAATAATTTTGAAACAATGGCTGGAGTGGAAGAAGGGCGGAGTGGCATTTCTGTCTACTCTTTTCAAAAGTACACAGCAGTGTCTGCATGTTCATGTGTAAGAATCACTAAATGGATGGAAAATGTTTAGGCTCATTTGTCCTGCTGGCTCAACAAATTCAGAGCTTAGCGTGATGGTAAAGGCCTATGCAAAAAACGAGGGTTCACTTTGTTGCATGTTCTCATCTCTTTCTGCACTTAATTTTCTTACTGTCCAGTAAAGGCTAAACCTTTCCAAAAAGAAAAAAAAATGCTACCACAAGCATCCTGATATACTTTTCCAGTGATGTGTTATCCCAAGTTGCTAGATGTCAGAAAGCATATCGCCTTCCTGTGTTTCCCAAGAAGAAGAAGAAGATGTAAAAGATCCCAACTCGTGCTTCTTCATGTGGTTGCGGAAGATCCTGGCCCCACTGAGATTCTTCTTGCAGATGTCGCAGAAGTAGGGTCTTGCCTTGGAGTGCATCCCCACGTGGTAGTTGAGCTCGAGTGCACGGCTGAAGCTCTTGCTGCAGAAGGGGCACTGGAAGCGGACGCCTGAGTGAATCATCTGGTGGCTCTTCAGGGAGCTCTGCTGCTTAAAACTTTTCTGACACAGGGGACATTGGTAGGGGCGGTCGTCATTGTGCAGCCGCTGGTGTCTGCGCAGGGCGCTGGAGAAGGTGAAGCTCTTGCCACAGTCGTTGCAGGTGTAGGGCTTCTCACCAGTGTGGATCCTCTGGTGTTCCGTCATGTGGACCTGCTGGGTGAAGCTCTTCTTGCAGGTGGGGCACTGGTAGGGCCGCTCCCCGGAGTGGATCCGGAGGTGTTTCTGCAGGGCCGATGCTTTCTGGCAGTCACGACCGCACACTGGGCAGCAGTGTCGGGGTTTGCTGTCACTGTCTTCTGGGACACGCTTGTCTTTGTCTGTCAGAGGACAGTTAGACAGTGGTTGTTATGGGAACATGTCATCAGTGACAACAATAAAAGCAGGCTTCTGGTATTTAATTCAAACATGTTTCGCTCTCTAAATATGGACTATTCAAGCGTATTTCTTTTCTATACTGGCACATTATCCAGTTTTCAATTGTTGAAGATTTTCGTGTGGCCAGTCATTACAAGCATTGCCTATCGTGAATTACATTTGTGGGGCAGACCTTGTGTTTGAGTGCATTGTCTACATTTTATTCTATTTTAGTGTTACTACTGGGCCGAGATCTTTCCTAAAGCCCTCTAAGTTCTCCATATCATCTACGCTGTCTCCATTACTTCTCTTCTAAATTCTCACCATACTTCAAGTACATCAGTAATATACAAATCAAGTCTTTATTTTGTATATTACTGATATAAAAAAGATGTCACTAGGCAGGGTGTCACTAGTTTTTAAGAAACGAAACACTCCAGTGTTTTTGAATGTAGACATCTAGGAAGTGGAGCGTAGGTCTTTTGTCTTGTTTTTATTACTACAACTCACCAACACCTGCTGATATCTATATCCATATCATGCCACCGGATGGCTGAAATATGACACACAGCCCCTACGGGAAACTGAATATCATATGTTTTCCAAACTATGACATCACTCACCGCTGACCGTATTCACTGCCTGCTTCCAGTCCTCCTCCTCGCCGTCTGAGTTGATCAAACCGCTGACGTCTCCGTCCTCGTTGTTTAACACAAAACTCTCTGAGTCCAAGCAGGTATGGTTAGCAGGAGACAGTCTGGACCAGCCGTCTGGACTCTGGATGAGAGACATAGCAGCTCATTTTAAAGATGAAAGGGTTTACCAGTAGTGGGAAGTTGTAGCTCCTCATTTTTATCGGCAATAACCGAAAAAGGTCAGTGTTTTTGCTAAAAGTTGAAATGATTTTAACAGTGGTTATTAATCCATCCATCCATTATCCAAACCACTGTGGTTTTTGATATGAGAGCTAAATAAACTCTTAGCTTTCAGTGATGTATAGAAGTCCTAGAAGTTTATGCTAAAATGTACGCACAGTAAAAACTACTGTCAGAGCAATGCCATATCAACTATATGGAACAGACACAAACTCAACCCTCTACACCATCACAACTTGCTGGTTCATTTTCAGTGATTCACAGTAGGTGGAAACAGAAAGTGGATCATAAGGAATGAACCTACAGTAGGCTACAAACGAATAGATCTCAAAAATAGTATTTTCCACAAGCCAGTGGGCGACAGTTGAGAATACTTACTCTGTGAAGTGAGTATTCTCATTTGAAAGGTAAATATAAAATGAATCAAGAAATGATGCCACCATTTCATTTCATAATAAATATTGATTTCCATGAATTGCAACAATCACATTTCAAAAGAAATGGCCATTACTACAGGGACAGTGGTGAGTAGATGTTCACTCATACAGACAGGACCTCCATGAGCCAAGTGGTTTTGACTTCTAAGTTGTTGTGTGTTTGAACGAGCATAAAATATCTGCTACCTGCTCCTCCGGATTCCCCTCCTCCTCTTTGATCTCCACCTCCCTCTCCGCACTCTCCTCCTCCTCCGCCTCCTCTTCAACCTTTATATTTAACAAGAATTCCTATGAGAGGAGCAGTGTCCAAGTTGAAGTAAACCAAAGACAAAGACAACACAGAACAGGAAGTATGGAAAACAGGTGAGAAACAGGACATAAACAAGCCCATACAGCTTCAAGAGCTCTTCCGCTTCCAGTGTGGGGAGATGGCTGCGCAAATTTGCGCTTGCAGTGCCCTCACTCAGTGCCGGTGTCGGAAGATGGCGGCGTGAATTCACATTTGCGGCAGCCTCACCCAGTACCGTCCATGCAGTGCCTTTGTCTATGCCTGTGTCTAAGTTTTGTCTTTGTTTTATGGCTGGGAGAGCTGGCGCTGGATTGGCTGGGAGAGGGTGGTCCGAGGGTGGTCTGGCGGCGGCCTCACCTGGCGTTGACTGTGGTGTTTTTGATGTCGCCGTGAGGAGTGCGGGGAGGTGTGTCGAGGGTGTCTGGCTGGGAGAGCTGGCGCTAGAGAGGCTGGGAGAGCTTGGTCTGCTTCATCCAGTGGCCCGGGGATCACGGCCCCTGCCTGGAGCTGCGCCCGAGGAGGAAACGCCGAGGGCGGTCTGACAGGATGCGGAAGCAGGGCGGGCTAAGCTAACTGCTAGCCCATGCAGACCGGCGGTTCCGACAGTCATCCTGGCTGGTGTTGTTCCCTTGGGCAGTGATTTTTTTTTTTGTTTAGTTTGGATATGTGTGTTAGTTTGGATATGTGTGTTCGTGTAGTTTTTGGATGTGTTCTTGTCTTTGTGTTGTACTGCTGTGGGCTGGGGGAAACGGCATTTCATTTCATTTCATGTACGCAAGTGCATGAAGTGAAATGACAAAGTGTTCCCGATTCCTGAAGAGTCAATGTACAATAGTGATCTATTCAGTAGATAATATCTGAATGTGATTCTCATGAATTTCACAAAGTAACTGAAACCTCAATCTGAAAAATAATTTTTTTTTGAGATGTCTAAGATCTAACATTAGGAGTGACTGAAAATGATTTTTCTGAATAAATAAATAAAACCATATGATACCTGGATGTAGGACAGCTGACACAAGATTTCATACCATCAAGGTAAATAATGGAAAAATGTAAAGAATCTAAATTCAGTAGAAATGCTAATATTGTAGGAACATCTAATACACTAAATTAGGCAAGCGCCCTGATTATGACAAGCTTACTACATGACTGCGTAGCCTCAACATGGGACTGGTGCCAGTCTCACCTTGCTGGTGCTGTCAGCGGGCTCAGCTATGAGTCCATCCCGAACGTGGATCTTCATGTGTTTCTTTAGCAGACAGGGACGGAGGAAGCTCTTTGGACAGATGGTACAGGGGTGGGGTTTGTCTGCCATGTGGGTCTTCTCGTGGGCTCTCAGGTTGGTGGTGGTAGAGAAGGACTTGCCGCACACAGAACAGGAGTAAAGCTTCTCTGCTGCGTGGATTTTAAGGTGTTCTTTAAGTCTGGACGGCCGCGGGTAGCTCTTTTTGCAGATAGGACAGATGTGCAGTTTTCTCCTGCCTGGTGAACTCCCATCTGACCAAAGGAATGGGAAGTGATATCAAATATCTTCCAGTGTTAACTTAACTTAAATTTCAATATTTTTAAACTTGTACTGATGAGCAGAGATGTAACTATCATCTTCTCACCTCTTAGCATTTACACACATACACACAACATACTTGAATGTACACATTAATGACCTATATGGTATGAGTGATCCCCTCTAGACTAGCTATCTGTCATGTTATATTCTTTTTATTGGCAACTGCAGTATGTTGTATAGTTCTTGTACATGTAAATGTGAATGATGGATTTTTCTTCAAATTCAAGGTTGTATCACCACAGCCTGGGGGCGCTGATTGTGTGGTGACCAGCAGCAGGCTCCTCAAGTCAGACAGTGGTTTTTATTGTAACTGTTGTTTTATAGTCACCAACCTTTTTCAAGCCTAAGATCACATCCCAAGTCCAAATGTAAGCCAAGACCTACCACTTGCAAAAAATGACAAAAAAAAAAACAAGCCCTCAATGTAGTTCTACTTTGACTTTATTTTGTTACCTGTCAGTCATAAGCCAATTATTTTTGTTTCAAAGCCCCTGTCAAATATTTGTCTCCAACCAAGACCAAAAGCCAGTTATAATTTAATTACGACAACAAGCAAAGTATTCATTTAATCACACAAATAGTATAATCAGAAGTGAGTGCAACTATCATTCAACATTTTTCAACATTTCCACAGGCCTATCACTCATTCACCATGTATAATAACCTCAACAATCAGTCAGTTACAGGCCTAACTAAGCCAGTCATGTGCAGTACTGTTTCACTCTCCCTTCTCAACAACAAACAACGCAGATCATATCCTTTTATACACAATAGCCTGCAACAGATCATATTTCAAACTGGCAATACCCACTGATGGCTGTGGACGAGATCCCCCCCGACACACACACACACACATTTAATGTGATGGCTGTGATTGCACACTATCAGTAAGTGCTGTGTAGTCTGGCCCATATTTTGATACAGCAAGTCTGACACTGTCTGTGAGATGTCTTTTAGTTAGAAAAGACAAGTTCTTTGACTTGATTATTTTCATCTGTGGAAAGGCCATCTCATAGAGACATGTTGATCCAAAGTAGGCCTTCACCTTAAGTGCGCAAGATGAAAGGAGGGGAAACTTTTCAGTGTTTACAAGACCTCAAAAGTCACTGTCTCTTGATGTCATTTTGCAAATCACTGATCTCCATGTCAACTCCAATTGGTAAAGCAAATACTTGCTGGAATTTCAGGGCCACCTCCTCAATCTCAATGGGGAGGGAAGGGTTTGAGATAAATGCAACAACCTCCCCTCGTTTAACTCCTGAAAACGCCCGTTGAATTCAGATGCCAGTTTCTCCAGGTGGGTGAAGAATTCCTGCGGGAGAAAAGCATCTGAGTTTCCAATGTTTTGTGACATTTTCTCTAGGTTTGGGAAGTGCACCAGCCTTCAACTCCTCAGCTGAGAGGCTCACACACCCACATTGGCCTTAAAGGCATTGACAACGCTGATCATATCCCTGAAGCTCATAGTTGAGCTCGTTCCGTTTTGTTGTTACGTTGGTGAGGAAACTTAAATCTAGCAGCCATGCATCACCAGACAGTTCCTCATGATCCTCATTTCATGACTCCAGGAATGATTTGATCTCGGGCAGCAAGTCAACAAACTGCTGCAGTACTTTCCCATGACTCAACCACTTTACGCCAGCATGGAGAATCAAGTCACCACATGTGGCATCAAGCTCATCTAATAAAGAATTACACAAGCGGTGCTGAAGTCCTTTTGCGCGACTTAACAATCATAACAACTGTCCACTATTTTACTAGCCAGTGCTTGCTGATGAATCACACAGCGATAGTTCACAAACTTGGGAAAATCGGGATCATGATGGCACAGTGCAATGAAGCCCGAATACACCCCACATATTGCCGGGGCCTCCTCGGCAGTGATCGCTACCAGCTTATGAATGGGAATGCTGTTATCATGACCATAACGTTCAAACTCATTGTAAATGTCCTCACCTCTTGTCCTCCCTTCTAATGGCACTGACTAAGTGATAAATACTTGAGCACTTGTTGATGCACGTCCTCTGATAATGACTCCACCCCTCTTGTCACAGTGGCTGGGCCAAGTGGCACACTTCTGACAGCATTTTTAATGTCCTCTGTTTTATGAATTCTTTGAATAACATCTCGGCGGCAACAGCCATTGCCTCCTTGTATAACTCTCCATCGATGAACAGCTTCTTATGTTTAGCCAAAAGGTAGCTGACACGGAAGGATACCTCTGTTGCAGCCTTACTTTTAGCCATTGGTTTGGAAAAAAGTGACTTCTGTGCCTTCACTACAGACTTGAGCTCATCAACTTTCTTCGAATGAAGCCTGCGCTTTAGCGGGTAGGTGTCTTTGAACTTGGGGTGGATGGTGTTGTGGTGCCGCTCCACGTTAACCTTGGTGACAAATCAGACAAATTGTTTTGTCCTTTACTAAGGCGAACAGAAAATCGTGTTCCCATTCTACATAAAAATTGTACGTTTTTTTATTTTTCCGTTGTGCCTCCGCCATTGTGTATCATGAGCTTGATAGATCGTGAGCTTGATAGCTCGTGAACTTGATAGCTCGTGAGCGTAACAAGAAGTGCCTGAGCTAGTTAAAGCGGGAGTCAGGGAGGTAATTTGTCAGCCATTACCCTAGAAACTGTATTTGATTGGCCAGATATACCCCTTTCCCGCCCCTCGACCACCATGACTACACATAGGGCTCACACAAGGTGCATTTAAAATTAAAATAAATAATAATGAATAAATAAAAACATTTTACATCTATGGGGTCGTTTTCTCTGATTTTGTAAACTTCTCACGATCGACTTGGAATGCTTCCAAGATCGATGTGTCGACCGCGATCGACGGGTTGGCGACTCGTTTTATATGTTTCCTTCAAAGAAAGGTGAATCAGTTCATCTGGATACAACTTTTATTGACAGATGCGTTTCATCCCTCACCTAAGTGACCTCTTCAGTCTATATTGACTGCAGGTATCCCCATCCTTATAAACAATACAGTGGCATAACGACCGAAACCAATGATCAGTTTCATATGCAAAAATGGACGTGACCATCATTAACTAAAGTTACAATGACCATGTGTACTATTTACAGAGGACTTGAGAATGGTTGCAATCATAGCATTGTAAGATGGCGACAGACGTAATCTTAGTCCCCCTGCCCCCCGGTTCAGGGATGGTCGTTCCCGCTTCACATAGATGGCCTCTTTGACTCCTCGTTCAAACCAGCGTTCCTCCCCATCAATGGAGGTGCACATCCTCATCCTTGAAAGAGTGGCCACTGGCCTGTAGATGGTATAGACTGCGGAGTCCTGGCCTGACGTGTTAGCTCTTCTGTGTTGTGTCGTCCTCTTGCCCAGCATCTGTTTGGTTTCCCCAATGTACAAGTCACGGCAATCCTCCTGGCACTAAACAAGCGTGCACTGTATTGCTCTGTTTGTGCCGGGGGACCCGATCCTTGGGGTGGACCAACTTCTGGTGCAGTGTGTTTTGGGGTTTGAAAGCAACTGAGACGCAGTGTTTGGCAAATATGCGTCTCAACTTTTCTGACACTCCCGCCACATATGGAATCACCACTGGTTTACGCTTAGGCAGCTGTTGTCCTTCTCTCTTGGATTGGCTGGTGCACTGTTTGGGTGCTTTCCTGGTTATGACAAACAGCCATTTAGGATAACCACACTTAACCAGGGCCTGTTTAATGTAGGATTTCTCCCCTTCCCTGGGCGCTGTGTCGATGGGGAACTTGTCAGCTCGGTGGTACAGCGTCCTGATGACTTCTAGTTTGTGCTCCAGTGGATGATGAGAGTCAAATCTCTTAAGTACTGATCAGAATGTGTTGGTTTACGGTAAACATCAAAAAATGTCCCCCATCACCATCGCCATCTTGCAATGCTGTGATTGCAAACATTCCCAAATCCTCTGTGAACAGTACACATGGCCAGTGAAACTCCAGTTAATGGTCACAGCAATTTGCATATGAAACTGATCATTGGCTTTGGTCATTATGCAACTGTATTGTTTATAAAGGTGGGGATACCTGCAGTCAGTTTAGACTAAAGATGTCACTTAAATGAGTGATGAAACGTATCTGTCAATAAACGTGTCCAGTCCAGATGAACTGATTCAACCTTGAAGGTAAATGTGAGGGTAAATGGTTCTTTTTACAATCAGCTGCACTCCTCTACTAGTTCTCCTCAAGACTGCTGTCTCTCCCCACTACTCTACATCTTGTACACCAATGACTGTTGTAGCAACCACACTAACAGACATATTATCAGATTTGCAGGTGATTCTGTTATAAGTCTTCTTGAAGGGGAGGAGCAACATCATCGGCTTGTGGTCGATGATTTTGTTTCTTGGTGTGATGAGTCCTTTCTCCAACTAAATGTCCTTTCTCCAACTAAAGACATGATAGTCAGCTTTAGAAAGACTCCTCATAGTCCTGTACTAACCAGCATCAAAGGTGCTGACATTGAGCTAGTGGACAGCTATAAATTCCTGGGTGCTGTTCTCAGCAAAAGAATGTTTTGAATTCCATGTTTTTTTCCACGACAAAAAACGTCCTACAACTTTTTTTCCTCAGGGAAATTTTTTCTTTTAGTGTCTCCTCTGAGACGATGACTCTTGTTTTTATAAAAGTTTCACTGGGTCCGTTTTAAAGTTCTGTATTGTTGCTTGGTATGGCAATTTGACTCTGGCCAATAAAAACAGGCTCAGTAGCCTCATCAAAATGGCTAGTAAGATTTCAGGGATGAGTCAAGCCCAGCTTACCGATGTTTATAATAGGAAGGAGTTCAGAAAGGCTACTTCCCTTCTGGGGTGCCAAGATCACCCCCTCCGGTTAGAGTTTGAACTGTTACCCTCAGATCGTCGGTTGAGGGTGCCCAGTATAAGGAGCAAGATATGCAAGGTTTTGTTTGTCCCTGCTGTCATTCAGTTGTTAAATGGTAGATATTATTTTACTGTTGTCCGGAGATTGCTTATTTGCACAGGCTGCATACTGTAACGTGCATGGATAAGAAGACACGCTGGCCGCTGGCTGGCGGATCTGACCCTTTAGGCGAGCGGTTGGCGATGTCTCCTGCGGTGCGGGCGATACAGGTTCGCTTTCCGGCCACGGCAGTTCCTGTGGTTGCGTTGTCCCCCAAATTCGCTACAATACTTTACTTCTGCACTGTGACCTTGATGCTGAATGAACAATTTACATCTCTTTGTCCACTATGTCCTGTTGTTTGTTGTCTATCAGTGCTTTGGCGTTTTTTGTGTTTTATATATCCTGGCAGCAAACCAATTTCCCTGTAAGGGACAATAACGACACTTCCACTTTGAACCAACTTGGCTGTGAACCACCAAAAGAAATAAACAAGCATGAGATTTTGTAAACCCATTCCTACCAGACTGAAAAGTTTGTGGTTCCTCTTCATCAGAGACAACCAAAACCCCGTATTCAGCATCATCCTCTCCTTCATCAGCGCTCACCCCCTGGAGTCTGGTGCTGCCGCTAGGTGCCAGTGGCTGGTTAGGCATTGTATCAACACTAAACTGGTCATCAAACATCTGGGGGGAAAAGGAAGCAAGAAGGTACAACAACACTAAGACTGGACTTGTCCCACCCCTGTAATTCTAGAGGTGTGACCATTTTATTTTACATCATCACAAGGTCTGCTATGTGTCTCCTCCCACTGTTACACCTATTAAAGACCATGTCAGCATCAGCTCCCTTCACTCTCCCTCATCTTCACTAATTGCTGTTAATGTGCTCACTATGGCTGGACTGCAGCTTATCACATCAACATGAGAGCTTCTCAGATCTTAGTGGAGGCTGGTTAAGGTGCATTAAAGTCTGTCAAGCTCTTGTTCGCAATGAGAAATTGCAATACACCTAAAATCGTGTATCCTGACCTGTCATCTCGTGTTACGGCGGGATCGTGACCAAAGACAGAAATGGCAGTTAAATGATCATTAACCGTGGTCGAATACATGGCCAGTATGCCTCCCGCTTTGTCTGAACCAGAGTCCGTCTGAGCGAGACTAGATCATTAACATCAGTGCACACGATCTCCGGACACGGAGACTCTTCCTACAGGGCAAGAGGAGGGACCACTGTTTCCGCAACAACCCCATTCGGGTAGTGCCCCAGCAAGGACCCCCCCGTCAGTTCACAACCATCGGATAAAAGACACGAATCACTAACAGGGCAAACGTGCGTACTTAACGACCGCCCGTGTTATCCAGTGCATCTAAAACGGCGTTACACGTTTCAACGGCGATTAAAAACTATCGCGGACCGATGGAGAAACCGTAACGTTACAATATTTCCAATCTCCGCATTTAGTCCGTTTGTTACACCGCCGTCGGCTCACGTCAAATTCACACGTCTATCGCCGCGCATTGGGGCGAAGGCGCCCCCCCCCCCCCCCGTTCAACACAGAGCGAGTTTGTCTTTTATTTACCAGAGAGCCGAGCGCGAGAGCCGAGCGCCAGGTGACCTTAGCGTCTATCCGCTCCGGCGGTGCGACGGCGCCGTTGCGCCGTTAGCACATCGTAGCAGCGGAGTTGTGCGACATCGAAATGCGTCCTACGGGGAAACGTCTCGCTAGTTTTGTTCCGCCCCCTCGTCCGAGTCCGGATACCGTCTCTTTGGATCAGAGAGACGGAAAATGACGCTTTCTTGTACAGTTCCTGCATTTTTAAGTTATTTCAAGCGCTTCTTCACAAAACACAGCCCGTCTATTTGTTTTACATTAGACTTACGCCCCCCCGTCCCCTTTAGCATAGCGCCACTTCAGAGACGACGCCGTTGTTGAGGTCTTCGAAAGTAAAAGAAAATTGACTCGTTTAAACTTTTAACACAAAATATCAGAAACAAAGCCGGGGAGAACTGGATGTTCAAATTGATTTACTTGTCAGTTTCATTCATTCATGCATCCTCTCATTTCATTCAGGTAAATTACATTAGAGTTTAATAATAGAGTAATAATAATAATGACCTCCCAGCAGAAACGAGGCTTTGGGGTTTAGTCTGGCCAATCCTAGTAGCTGATTAGTCTAAACAGTTCACCTAGTTCATTACTGTAACATTTGAAGGCATAATAAAATAGCCTCTATCTGTAACATAAATAGGATCATTCACAAGTTGGTACGAGCAGCAACTTGGACTTTTTGGTTTAAGGGAAAAGATTTCATCTTCTCCTATACAGGAATGGCCTCTTCTCCCTCAGGTCAAACAAGGCGATGCTCCATCTTTCCTCTGTTCCTCTTTTTGATTCCGATGTCTTCTTAATCTTGACTGAGTCTAGGAGGCCCTTTAACAGCAATGCTTTGAGACAACAGCCCTAATGCAAGAACTTCCCCTTCCATTTCTCTTGAATTTGTTCTCGCAAGGTGTTGGTAAGAGGAATTAATTTTGGATCATAAAACAACTTTAACCAACTAAAACTGTTCTTACATATGTGCCTGGTATGACAAATGGCAGTTTACCTAAACTGAAATTTGAGAGTCAGTGACTCTTCAGTTAATACTGTTAGCGCCTAAGAAAATATAATAGTACAGGACAGCTTACTGTTATGAAAAAATAAAAAAACTTGGGATGAATCTGAGTAAAGACTGGTGCTAGCTGGTACCACCTTTATATAGATACATGATGCTAAGAAAGATCTAAAAATAAAAAAATGACATTACAAACACAAGGAATAGTAGTTGGAAAAAGGAGAGCATTTCTTTTCAAGTCATCTCTTGCATTCTGTCAATTTACAAATTAATTGTCGTTTAAAGATTGTTGTGAAATTTTTACAAATTTGGCTGAGGATTTGATAGTCCCACACAACAACAACTACTAAAATGCAGAATTAAAAAAGGATTCATGATTTGGATATTTGAGAATTAGCTATTATTCTAAGTTCACCATCGATGGAAAGTATCAAAAGGGACATTTGTTTGCATGTCAATGTTAAGGATTGTAGCTCTAAGAATAATATTAATTTGACCAAGAACCGTTCTATTTTAACACAATGGCAAGGTGGGCTAGTTAGCTGCACCAACGCAGTGATGTTTTCAAACATACTGAAAACTTTGTTCCTTGTTAGCAGCATTACAAAAAAACTGAACCAATGTGACAGGTGCTACAAGTTATTTTTGGGTTGGAAAGACCAACTAACAATTTTACATGAATGCCTGCCATGGCCTGCGGGTTCAATATGTTCACATGTGCTGTACTTATGCACTGTAAACATCAGAGCAGGTTTGACTTAGTTTATTCAGGCATTTGTATTGCAGAGGAAACTGGTATATTTGCCAAAAGACTAGTATGTATTGATGTATGCTCAATAATCCAGGCAAGGAAATCACAGAGAAATCACTGACTGCAGGTAGGATTGAGCTGCAGTCAGTTGAGACTGAAGAGGTCACTTAGATGAGTGATGAAACGTTTCTCTCAATAAATGTAGTGTCCAGATGAACTGATTCAACTTTCTGTGAAAAGACTGGTATATTTGTCAAAAGTTGTATTTTATCATAAAGAGTAATAGTAGCAATTGCTCCAATTACCAAAGTCTGGAACAATGATATACATAATTTGAAAGACCCATCATAGCATTCAAACAACTTTAAAATTTCCACAATTACTTTGAAAGATTTACAATGTACACTCATGAGAATGGAATTAAGATAATATTTATGGATTAAAGCATACACACATATATACATCATCTGCTAATCACCTCACCCCACTGGCACAAGACTACTGCTTCTTCTTCACCACGTGAGCACAGTCGTATTTGCCTCGGACGACAGTCAGTTTGACCCCGGGCAGGTCCTGCGTCTTGCCACCCTGCACCAGCACCACATTATGTTCCTGGAGGTTGTGTCCCTCCCCTGGAATATAGACTACTACCTCCTTTCCATTGGACAGGCGCACACGGGCACATTTACGGTTCGCCGAGTTG
Organism: Lampris incognitus; assembly: GCF_029633865.1. NCBI lineage: Eukaryota > Metazoa > Chordata > Actinopteri > Lampriformes > Lampridae > Lampris > Lampris incognitus. The sequence goes on from NC_079219.1 coordinate 50,664,261, forward strand.
GGTTTCTTGGGTTTGCGGATCATGGTCTTCAGAACGACTGCCTTCATCTGGGGCCGGCCACACATGGCACTGACACGTTTAGGACGAGGTGGAGGCTTCCCTTGACGGTGCATCTGATTCAAGGTGGCCATGGTTCTAGATAGGATAGGTGCGGTCCACATGGAGGCAGACTGAGAAACTGGAAAGATACACAGTTGGCTAATGTAAAACTAATAAACCTTATCTGTACAGTAATTTTAAAAGAAAATGAAAAATGCAAGAAAAAAAAGAATAGCGTTACACAATAACAACACAGGAAAATGAATCAGGAACTGGTGCTAGTAGAGATGCCTGACTTGAAAAATGAAGAAGCAACCTAAAATAGCCCAACAACACATTTGTTTGGCTGTACACACACAGGATTTGGAATGTTCAGCATATTTCAGATTTCCCTCAAGTCAGTTTCATTGCTTGTCACTTCTGTCACCGCCTGCCTCCTTTTTAAATGTTACATTAACATTCAGCCGATTTGATTTTCACTACATTAACATTCAGCTGATTTTCACCCTTTGCAAGAATAACACCAACTGTTTAGGAAAAATGGTGTCTTTTATCAGGAACATGGCATTAAACCTCCCTGACAATTTGTATGAAACAGATGAACTCTGGTAAACTGTGAACTTGCCTTGTAACAGCGACGTCAACACTGGTCTCAAACTCCAAAATGACATCATCCCTGAAACAAAACAAGGAGGACTGTGAAGCCAGATAGAACTTGATTATCTTACAAAATGCCTTACAATTAGTCCAGACTAAAATGTTGACTTTTAAATTGTATATAATGAACTTTTCACTGAGACAGAAAAATTAAAAAAAAAAATTTTTTTTTATTATTATTCTTATTTCTATTTCTTTGTGGTGATTTTCTGTCTATCTAAAAATGACCCAGGCTGTGTTGACCAGTGGATGACAGTCAAGGCAGGAGGCCGGCTTCCATGGCTGGTTCAATAGTTTACCAGCCACTTTCACTATTTCAATAGCAGAGGTGACTTTCTTCAGTGTTTATTTGCCTACTTTTATTCAAATACCTTTACTGTCGGTGTCCAATACTGAGCCATCCCTCTACCTGCAGTTAATATTTTATGCTCTTCTTACATAATCTGCCGGTTATACGGATATAAATCTACTTTGTGCTTTGATTCTTCGACGGTATTCTCCACCTCTTGGAGCTCTCAGACACACTTACACTAGCATGACATGCACGCTTGGCTATATGACCACCATTCTGCCAATAGCTAAGGTTTTGGAGTCGCTTTGGCTAAAAGCATCTACCAATGAGTAAAGATAATTTAAATATGGTTGTTAAGATTATGAACACAGCAGCCATTATATAAAGAGAGATCAGCATTTGTTTTCTGAGGGATGTTAATCGCGTGATTAATTAATGCCATCTCAGGTGTTAGCTGTGCATACAGACCTGCTCATATAATCACAGAAAGGTGAATCAGTTCATCGGGACACAACGTTTGTTGAGAGAAACGTTTCATCACTCATCTCAGTGACCTCTTCAGTCTCACCTGACTACAGGCACCCCCACCCTTATAAACAATACAGCAGCTCAACGACCCAAACCAACGATCAGTCTCATATGCAAACATTCCCCAAACCTCTTTGAATAGTACACATGGCCATTGTGACTGTAGTTAATGGTCACGGCCATTTTCTTATTAATCCGACAGATTCAAAAGAAGCTAGAGACTTGGTTAGTCTTAGTTCGACAGGAAGACGGGTCCATAGTGCGGGGACTCTAACAACCCCACCACCCTTAGTGACAGACCGAGACCTGGGAATAACCAGCAGGGCTCCACCTGCGGAAGGAGAAGGCCAATAAATCAGAAACGGATGCAGGAGAAAGACCGTTAAAGGGCTTAAAATGAGCAATGGATTTTTAAAAAGCAATTCCAAGTATAACAGGGAGCCAGTGTAGGGAGGCAAGCACAGGAGTGATGTGGTCGTCATGCCTCTTCGTCGCGGTAACGAACCGAGCAGCGGCGCGTTGTACCGACTGCAGACGGCGGAGGGGACTTAACCGTCCTTGCACAGAACACAAGCGTCAACCGCTAACGCACACTGCCAGACCACATCCGCCACATTACTCTTGCTTTCATCGTACCTGCTTTGAGAATCCCAACTGACGACCAGCGGAATATGAGTGTCGTCTCGCTAAAAATAGGTAGATAATCTGTGAAATGACTTGCCAGCCAGCTATCGCAATAAAACGAATTGTTAAGGAGTCAGCACGGCAAGGACTAGTGGATACCGGAAGTATTAATCGTATGAGCCATTTCAACTGTTTCCGGTTCAGATAACAGCTTGACTACAGTTTATGCCATAGACATGCACTGTTGCCCCCTAGTGGAGGAGCGTTGACATGTTCTCTCGGCAGGCGTCACATACGAACTGGATGATAGGGTGACCAGACGTCCCGGTTTGTCCGGGTCTCACCCTCTCTGACACAGAAATTAAATGCCTACTCTTTGCAGATGATCTAATATTATTAGCTCCATCTAAGGGGGCATTACAACAGTAACTGGATCATCTGCTGTCAAACCTGCACTCTGACGGTTAATCTGAAAAAGACTAGAATTATGGTCTTCCGGAGATGACCCAGGTGTCAGGAAACCCCAATAGGTTCATACTAGGCTCCACTGACATAGAACACACACACACACAACTACACATATTTGGGGCTAATAATTACCTCTACAGGAAATTTCAATCACACCATTAATGATCTCATAGACAAGGGAAGAAGGGCTTTCTATACTATGAAAAAAAGTCTTAGATTGGTTTAGTGTTAGAATATGACTCAAAATATTCAAATCCATAATTTAACCAATCCCCTAGTAAATCGAGACTTTGAAAAATGGGACAAACACCCAATCGAAACCCTGCACACTGAGATTTGCAAGAGCATTCTCAGAGTACACAGGAACACGCCCAACAATGGATGCCGAGCAGAACTAGGCCAATTTCCCCTGTTAATTAAGATGCAAAAAAAGAACAATCAAATTTCACAAACACCTAAAAGCAAGTGACCACAACTCCTACCAATACAAAGCTCTCTATTACCAAGAGGAAAACAAAGAGAGGAGTCCCCTCAGCCAGCTGGTCCTGAGGCTCAGCTCAGCCAACAGCACAATGCATCAGGACAGCCCCCACACAATCTGGCCCAACCAAATTATAGCTAAAGAAAAACAAAATTACATTAAACATTGGATATCTATCACAACAACTCAAAGAAAACTTCGATCCTACTTAGCTCTAAACAGACAATACACGATGGCAGAGTATGTGACCAGCGTGACTGATCAGAAAGTGAGAAAGACATGAACTATGTACAGACTCAGTGATCACAGCGTGGCCATAAAGACTGATCGACACAGGCAGAGCTGCTGCCCAGAGAAGACAGGCTGTGTCAGCTCTGTCCACAGAGAGAGGTGGTGACACAGCAACACTTCCTGCTACAATGCAGCACATATGAAGACTTAAGAACAAAATTCTTTACAAATATTAAATGCAAATTCCAAGATGTTGATATAGTCTCTGACCAGACTAAAATAAAACATGTATTTGGGGGGAAATGGTGTCAGCACCATAGATGCAGCAAGATATGTCAGGTCATGACACAGCCTAAGAAACCACCAGCACAACACGTGACAGCTGTACTTGTCTCCTCACAACTCATGCTCTACCTTTTGATCTACTTCTCTTTCTTTCTTTATTGTTATTGTTATTGTTGTTTCTTTATTGATCGGTATAATGTTGTGTTAATGTTCATTATTACTGTTATTGTGAACTGTCCAAATTGCACTTTGATGCTTTGGCAACATTGTTTCGCAAACTTTCACGACAAAAAAAGCCCTTTGAATTGAAATTGAATTGAATTGAATTGAATTGAATTGAGAGAGAGTGAGAGACAGAGAGAAGACAAAGAGAGAGAGAGACAGATGGAGATAGAGAGCCAGAGAGAGAAGACAAAGAGAGAGAGAAAGAGAGAGCACAAGGGGGCGGCGGAGGTAACTTTTGTGAGTCAGCAATTAATAGTCAGTAAATTCTCTTATCAGGTAAAATGAGGTAGACATAACAATCAATCACAATATCTGAGAATTGATTGTCCAGCTTGTACTGACCAAACTCATAGCATCAAGAAGCCTGTTTTGTGAGATCACTACCTACTTGAGTGTCATTTCAGATATTGCTTTCACTGTATCAGATACTTGCTGCTCTAACCCAGCCACCGAGGGCGCAATGGTGATGGACAGTTTGACAAATGAGATCGGGCAGGAGTCTCCATGGACCATGATATTTTTGGATGACATTGTGATCTGTAGCGAGAGTAGGGTGCAGGTTGAGGAGAGCCTGGAGAGGTGGAGGAATGCACTGGGGTGAAGATGAATGAAAGTTAGTAGGAGCAAGACAGAATATACATATGCGTGAATGAGAGGGAGGGCAGCAGAATGATGAGGATGCAAGGACTAGAGGTGATGAAGGTGGATGAGTTTAAATACTTGGGGTCAACTGTTCAAAGTAACAGAGAGTGTGAAAGACAGGTGAAGAAGTGATTTGTGACAGAAGGATACCAGCAAGAGTTAAAGGGAAGGTTTACAAGATGGTTGTTGGGCATGTGGGTGAAGGGAACAGAGGTGATGAGGAGGTGATGGGTAGGTATGGTGTCAAGGAGAGAAATGTGGAAGGACAGATGGTGGTGGATTTTGCAAAGGGGACGGAAATGACTGTGGTGAATACATGTTTCAAGAAGAGGGAGAAACACAGGGTGATGTATAAGAGTGGAGGAAAGTGCACACAGGTGGACTATATCTTATGTAGAAGGCGCGATCTGAAAGGGATTAGAGACTGCAAGGTGGTGACAGGGGAGAACGTAGCTAGACAGCATCAGATAGTGGTCTGTAGGATGACTTTGGCTATGAAGAAGAGGAAGAGAGTGAAAGCAGAGCCAAGACTCAAATGGTGGAAGTTGAAGAAGGAAGACTGTTGTGTGGAGTTCAGGGAGGAGTTAAGGGAGGAGTTAAGACAGGCACTGGGTGGTAGTCAAGAGTTGCTGGATGGCTGGGCAACCACTGCAGAAATAGTGAGAGAGACAGCTAGGAAGGTACTTGGTGTGTCATCAGGATAGAGGAAGGAAGGAAGACAAGGAGACTTGGTGGTGGAACGAGGAAGTACATGGAAGTATACAGAGGAAGAGGTTGGCAAAGAAGAAGTGGGATAGTCAGAGAGATGACGAAAGTAGACAGGAGTACAAGGAGATGCAGCGTAAAGCAAAGAGAGAGGTGGCAAAGGGAAAGGTGTATGGTGAGCTGTATGACAGGTTAGACACTAAGGAAGGAGAAAAGGACTTGTGCCAATTGGCTAGACAGAGGGACCAAGCTGCAAAGGATGTGCAGCAGGTTAGGGAGATCAAGGATAGAGATGGAAATGTGCTGACAAGCGAGGAGAGTGTGCTAAGAAGGTGGAAGGAGTACTTTGAGGGGCTGATGAATGAAGAAAATGAGAGAGAAAGAAGGTTGGATGATGTGGGGATAGTGAATCAGGAAATGTGGTGGATTAGCAAGGAGGAAGTGAGGGCAGCTATGAAGAGGATGAAGAGTGGAAAGGCGGTTGGTCCTGATGACATACATGTGGAGGCATGGAGATGTTTAGGAGAGATGGCAGTGGAGTTTCTAACTAGATTGTTTAACACAATCTTGGAAAGTGAGAGGATGCCTGAGGAGTGGAGAAGAAGCATACTGGTACTGATTTTCAAGAATAAGGGCGATGTGCAGAACTGTAGCAACTACAGAGGTATGAAGTTGATCAACCACAGCATGAAGATATGGGAACGAGTATCAGAAGCTAGGTTAACAGGTAACGATTAGCGAGCAGCCAGACGGCCAGAGGGAGTTACACTGTGTCTTAGAGAAAGCATATGACAGGGTCCGAGAGAGGAGGTGTGGTATTGTATGAGGAAGTCAGGAGTTGCAGAGAAGTATGAAGGAGCGCTGCAGGATATGTATAAGGGAAGTGTGACAGTGGGGAGGTGTGTGATTAACAAGATCAGGCAGGAGTCTCCGTGGACTACGATGTTTGCGGACGACATTGTGATCTGTAGTGAGAGTAAGGTGCAGGTTGAGGAGAGCCTGGGGAGGTGGAGGTATGCACTGGAGAGAAGAGGAATGAAAGTCAGTAGGAGCAAGATGGAATATGTAGCAGATAAGAATTTAAAAAATAATTTAATTTTTCAGAAAGCATCATTTCATTCCTTTCAGAGTTATGCACTTGCACTCCTTGTATTCCATTTTCATAACATGATTTCAATGTAATTTCAGGTATGGTGCTAAGTTTATTGGTATAAGGTTAGTACAAATAGGTAAAGCAGGTTCTTGTCTGGATTAATTTGCGTCGATCGCTTGGTGATCCCAGCGATGGGGTAGCGGTGGGGAGAATCAGTGCTCCTCTCCGTCACTCAATACAGACGAGTGAAGGCGAAGGGTGTGTGCCAGTTTCTTCATTCCTCTCCCCTCACGATTTCCCCCGTATAAGGGCACAACAAATACCCATGCAGGAATGAGAGGGAGGACAGCGGAATTGTGAGGATGCAAGGAGTAGAGGTGATGAAGGCCTATGAGTTAAAATACTTGGGGTTGTTTGTATGCAAAATCACTTTTGCATACACACATTTTATGTATTGTAGTCACATTAAATACAGATTGTTCCTTCTTAATGTTCACCCTTCAATTTTTCATCTGTTAAAATTCAACGGTTGAGAGAAACCGTCGCTAAGCATTCATTTGGCTGGAAATCCATATAACAGTTTATGTAGCTGTAACAAAAAAGCTGTAGTGAGAGTAGGGTGCAGGTTGAGGAGAGCCTGGAGAGGTGGAGGTATACACTGGAGAGAAGAGGAATGAAAGTAGGAGCAAGACAGAATACATATGCGTGAATGAGAGGGAGGACAGTGGAATAGTAAGGATACAAGGAGTAGAGGTGAGGAGGGCGTATGAGTTTAAATACTTGGGGTCAACTGTTCAGAGTAACGGGGAGTGCAGAAGAGAGGTGAAGAAGAGAGTGCAGGCAGGGTGGAGTGGGTGGAGAAGAGTGTCAGGAGTGATTTGCGACAGAAGAGTACTAGCGAGCGTTAAAGGGAAAGTTTACAAGATGGTTGTGAGACCAGCTATGTTGTATGGTTTGGAGACAGTGGCACTGATGAAAAGACAGGAGGTGGAGCTGGAGGTGGCAGAGTTGAAGATGCAAAGATTTTCATTGGGAGTGATGAAGAAGGACAGGATTAGGAACGTGTATATTAGAGGGACAGCTCAGGTTGGAGACAAAGCAAGTGAGGCAAGATTGAGATGGTTTGGACATGTGTGGAGGAGAGATGCTGGGTATATTGGGAGAAGGATGCTGAATATGGAGCTGCCAGGGAAGAGGAAAAGAGGAAGGCCAAAGAGGAGGTTTATGGATGTGGTGAGGGAGGACATGCAGGTGGCTGGTGTGACAGAGGAAGATGCAGAGGACAGGAAGAGATGGAAACGGATGATCCGCTGTGGTGACCCCTAATGGGAGCAGCTGAAAGTAGTGGTAGTCATAGTCGTAGTCGTGGTAGTAGTAGCAGTAGTAGTAGTGGTAGCAGTAGCAGTAGCAACAGCAGCAGCAGCAGCAGCAGTAGTAGTAGTAGTAGCAGTAGCGGTAGTAGTAGTAGTAGTAGTAGTAGTAGTAGTAGTAGTAGTAGTAGTAGTAGTAGATACCTGCTGCTCTGTAACAGTAGTTAAGATGATTATGAAAACTTCAGATATAAAATTGGCTTGCAGCTATTTTTTTTGTTTTTTACTTTTGTGGGCTGCATTTTATTTCTTCTAGATAGAGAGTTGAACCAGTTCATCTGGATACAACGTTTATTGACAGTATCCAGATGAACTAATTTAACCTTCTTTTATATTCTTACCTGGATTATCGAGCACGCATCAAGATATTTTCTCCTGGACATGATTAAGTAACACTACACTGTGTAATCAGCCTATATCTGTTTTACTGGCAACCAATCTTTTTTTTCTTTTTTTTATTAGGGCTATTAGGAAATTGTTTAGAGCTGATTAAATTAATAATCAGTGTGCAACACAGGAAATGATGGCTCTACAAATGCCTATACTGGAGCCATTCGCTAAGAAAAACATGGTCGAAACTATGAAACGCGAGCGATGATGACATGACGAAGTTAAAAATTCAGTGTTCTGTCTTGATGCATGTTCAATAATCCAGGTAAGAAAATCAAAGAAAGTTGAATCAGTTCATCTGGATACAACTTTTATTGACAGATACATTTCACCACTCAGCTAAGTGACATCTTCAGTCTCAACTGACTGCAGGTATCCCCACCCTTATAAACAATACAGTACAATACAGTGGCATAACGCCCGAAACCAGCGACCATTTTCTTATGCAAATATGGATGTGATGGACAGGTTGTCGGACGAGATCAGGCAGGAGTCTCCATGGATGTTTGTGGAGGACATTGTGATCTGTCGTGAGAGTAGGGTGCACGTTGATGAAAGTCTGGAGAGGTGGAGGTATGCACTGGAGAGAAGAGGAATGAAAGTCGGTTGGAGCAAGGCGGAATACCTATGTGTGAATGAGAGGGGGGACAGTGGAATGGTGAGGATGCAAGGAGTAGAGGGGAAGAAGGCGTATGAGTTTAAATACTTGGGGTCAACTATTCAAAGTAACGGGGAGTGCAGAAGAGAGGTGAAGAAGAGAGTGCAGGCAGGGTGGAGTGGGTGGAGAAGAGTGTCAGGAGTGATTTGTGACAGAAAGGTACCAGCAAGAGTTAAAGGGATGGTTTACAGGATGGTTGCCAGACCAGCTATGTTATATGGTTTGGAGATGGTGGCACTGATGAAAAGACAGGAGGTGGAGGTGGAGGTGGCAGAGTTGAAGATGCTAAGATTTTCATTGGAATTGACGAAGAAGGACAGGATTAGGAACGAGTACATTAGAAGGACAGCTCAGGTTGGACGGGTTGGAGACAAAGCAAGAGAGGCAAGATTGAGATGGCTTGGACATGTGTGGAGGAGAGATGCTGGGTATATTGGGAGAAGGATGCTGAATATGGAGCTGCCAGGGAAGAGGAAAAGAGGAAGGCCAAAGAGGAGGTTTATGGATGTGGTGGGGGGGGGGGGACATGCAGGTGGCTGGTGTGACAGAGGAAGACGCAGAAGACAGGAAGAGATGGAAACAGATGATCTGCTGTGGCGCCCCCTAATGGGATTAGCCAGAAGTAGTTGTAGTATTAGGCACCTTACATAACTTCAGTGATTTATTATTTTGTGGGATTTCTACTTTTTTATTTGTGTTTTTTGTTATTATTCATTATTTTCTTATATTTAATTTAAGAGCTGACAGAGCCAGGGCATATGCATTTCATTGCATTTGAAGGTACTTGGTATGTTTTATATGTATATGACAATAAAGTGAAACTTGAACTTGAACTATTGTAAGTAGTTCTTGATAATTGATAAAGATTACATGTGCCAGCACGATGTTGCTTTATTCTAAAGCGGATCTCATTTTAAAGCAATAGTCCTGTTTTTGAAATATTGACACAATACCTCCAACAATATCGGAGTCCAAACCTTATCCCCCACTTCTGCTGACAGATTGAGTCCATCAACGATTCTTATCAGACATGATATCGTTTTAACAACCGTCTCAAGTTGGTTAATGGAGAGCCGCCACATGTCCAAGGTCTAGTCCTTGAAAACAAACCTTCAGCAAAAACTTATCAACCTGCGAACTAGTAGGCTACTTATTAAACAAGTAACCAAGCTCCAGGTGTATATAAGTCTCTTCACACACCAGGAACCATCCATCATAGTCCCCAGATGTCAGGATGCATTTGCAACTGTACGTGGTGGTCACGGCGGCACTCTGTGTGGCCAGCAAACCGCTGAGCAAGGCAAAGCTTCACAACAAGCTCCTGGTGATCTCCTTTGATGGTTTCCGGTGGGATTACGACCAGGACGTGGACACACCAAACTTTGACCAACTGGTTCTGGATGGAGTGAAGGCCAAATACATCACCCCACCAACGATCACCATGACCTCCCCTTCTCATTTCACCACCATCACCGGTAGGATGGCACCCCCCCAAGTCACTAAGTCTTCTAGACCATGTCAACCAAAAACCATACATCTTGAAATTGTAATTGATTTATTTTGTGACTGGAACAAGAACAATAATTTTCATGTGTCCGTGGGCTGTCATTCAAAGGGACGCTTAATACAGTCAAATAAATCCATCCATTTTGTGTATACTGTACTGTACATTGTACGTATACTGGTACACTCTGTCAAGTCCATCTACTTCATGCATGTAGGAAGTAACCTGCTAACATCTATTTCAGCATCTCTGATATATTCTCTGCACCACTGCACTTTATCACCTGTTATTTCACCTGTATAAGTCAACCCTTTTGTATAGATCTGAAGATTGTTGTATTGTAGTGTTGTTATTCTATGTTAAGTACACTGACAGAGCCACATATATCCTGAGTTAAATTCCATGTATTGGCAAACCTACATGGCCAATAAACATGATTCTGATTCTGATATGGGAAGCACAACTATTGTGTGACCTTGTTGTGAAAAGAATATGGGGTTATTGTCTTAAATTTGCAATGGGAAGTAGGCCTGGTAATGCCCATGTACTTTCAGTGAGTAGCTAATGTTACGTATGCTGATTTGACATTGTAAAATAGATGTTTTTACACCAGTTCAACAGCGCTAAAGTTAGCTCAACTGAATCTTGTTTTCAACTGCCAATAATCCAGAAAAGCAAGATGACGTATCAGAAAATGTAAAATATTGATTTGTTTGAGCAAGTTAAAGGTGATAGAGCAGTCTTACTTACAACTCTGCCAATAGAGTTTCTGTGAAATCCTATCTCAAATGAAACCATGGACAATACCAAGTCAGTGAATGAAAGGGAGAGGCCAAGAGAGAATATTGGTGGAGATGGAGAACATTTTATATTTTGGCAATTTTCTTACCAATTAAATTCATAATGCTAATCACAAAATGCAAACTCTTGAACATCTTACAACAGTATATAGTTTAGATGCACCCACCCCATATCAATGCAGGTGGTACAGCTAAATGTTACTGAGTGCTAAGTGAATGAGTGATATAGAAGCGAGGTTCATGAGGTGCTTCACATCCAGTAAAAATTACGTGCTTATCCAAACTGAAACTCTGTATTTGTTCTTCTCTGGCAACAGGGAGATGGATTGAGGACCACGGCGTTGTCCACAACATGATGTATAATGCCACAACCAATCTCAAACTTCCACACAAAGTTACTATGACCAAGTCTGAGTGGTGGGATAACGGTGCCCTGCCATTATGGATCACAGCACAAAACCAAGTGAGTCGGTGAAAATAGGATTTAATCTGAGAGATTACGAGCGTGCACTCTAAGAACTGGATAGATTCATATGCATTATGTGTTCATATCCTATCAATTAAAAAACAATCTTATTTGGTTTTAGCCATTTTTGCAGAGTGGTGCTTACAGTTAGGCCTACTCCAATGAGAGAGACATGATCAGTTTTCCAGCTTTCAGTTTCAATTCAAAACAACCATCAGGAGAAAAATGAACCGCCATAAAGCTGCTTATTTACACTAAGTATGCTCACTTTATGTCACTGATTAATTCGTTAGTTCACCTGGTTAGCACACCTGGTGTATATAAGCATATATATAAGTATGTATAAATGTATATTTACTGACTGAAGCTGATCAGGTGGTGCAGTGTTTTCTAATGGTCCACAGTGGTGTGATAGGTGAGCTGCTGCCTTGACTCATTTGTTAAATCCTGAATGTAGCATGTAGAATGGCCTATGTGCGTGTAGAATCCAGTGGTTTAATTCCAGGGATAGTTTAGTCAACAAGTGGACAAGGAAGAAATGAAACCACATTAGTGTCATTACAGATGCTTCTATCCAACGTGCCTTACAACAGTCACTGCACTATAGGTATATAATAGGTAGATGACCATTAGTGTTCTGCCCTCTGTTTGAGTGCATGTGTAATATAGCTGAGTAGATTTTTGTGTACTGCAGTGCCCCCTCCTGGTCATTCAAGAGCAGTAGTTGTAGAGCAGGGAATTTCCATCAGAGTTAACGAGGCAGGGTAGAGAGCGCATGGGGACTGTTTTTCCTGCTGCAACTTGTTTTGAACGTTGTTGCCATGGACACCATTTGTCCGTAAGTATTTTTGTTTTATCGATTTTTGGATACTACATGCATAATATATTAGCTGTATAGCTGTTTTGCCTCAAATTCGGTCTAAAAGTGACACATTCGATAGCTAGCATAGCTGTAACCTGTTAGCTAACCTGCGTTGCCCTGTGACCCAGCATTTTTTTATTTTTTTATTTCTTAGTCATGTCAGTGTAATGCGTATTGTTCAAATTCTGGTTTGTGTTTGCATTTTTGTGCTTGTTACAGTTTTACAGTAAATTGTGGAGCTTAGTTAAATATCCAAGAAAAGTTACACCTTGTGTTTATTGGAGGACTTCACACTGTTCACTAACTGTCTAGCTTTGAATGAGGACGACTCATCGCGAGGACAGTATAGCAAACAAGATAATACAGTATGCAGCAACAATGAGTCGACGGCCATGCAAACAGTACCTATCAGCCAGCTCCTGCGAACCAGGATGAGGGAGCGGAAAAGCAGCAGATGCCCATTCAGAGTCAGTACATCCACGGTCATCAAAGCTCGTGCCAAGGCGGAGGCTGCCCGTGCTCAGCTTGTGTATGCAGAAGAAGAGGCCAGCATCATAAAGCAGAAAGCCGACCTTGGAGCAAATCTTCATATTCTACAAAGCCAAAGAGCTGTTGCTGCTGCTACAGCTGAAGCTGCTGCCAATGAAGAAGCTGGTAAATCTAACAAAGAGTGACCTTAGTCAAGACTTGCTTGAGTTACCTATCAGTTCAGCCCAGCGCACCTCCTTATATGTCCTGCAGCATTCAGAGGCATACTACGGGTAAATCCCATTCAAGGTTGATCCTCTAGGCTGCCACAAGATGACACTTGAGCAATGTAAAATGGCCATAAATGAAGCAGCTGCTCAACATGAAGAGAAACAGAGACGCCACTGTCAAACAAGAACAACAAAGTGAGGAATTAGAAGATAAAATGTACTCCTCAGGATCAACAGGACAGTCATTTTACCCTCTAAGGGTGCCTTCATCTGAGTCTCAGGGTGTGCAAGACATAACAAGACTGAGTATCTAATTGCAGGTCTCCTCAAATTTGACGACTGCCCTGAGAATTATTGGTCATGGAAGGCATCATTTCAAAGCGCTACCAAAGACCTCAACCTTTCAGCCAGAGAAGAATTAGATTTAATAACAAAACGGCGTGGTTTAGAGTCTTCAGAGCAGCTGAAGAGAATTCGCTCTGTGCATGTGTTCAACCCTACAACAGCTCTCCACTTAGTCTGGCCACGACTAGACGAATGTTATGGGTCACCGGAAATAGTTGAACATGAACTGCTAAACAAAGTTGACGATTTTCCCGAACTTACCAACCAAGATAATGCCAAGATATTCCGTCATATCATGGAGGGAGCAATCAGAGCGGCAGGATTGTGGATTATCGGGAGCAAATGCTTGGTCTCATCTGTTATCTACAAATGTGTCATCTGTCGTAGGCTCAGAGGAACGGTACAGATCCAAAAGATGGCAGACTTGTCAGCTGACAGGCTCTCATCAGTGCCACCTTTCACCAACGTTGGTCTTGATGTCTTTGGTCCGTGGACGGGGATGTCATATCGCACAAGAGGTTGCAGTGCAGACAGCAAACGGTGGGGCGGTGCTTTTCACATGCATGTCAGCAAGAGCTGTGCTGCACATGGAGCTAGTTGAATTAATGTCCACATCTAGCTTCATTAATGCGTTGAGAAGATTTTTCTCTACTCGTGGACCGGCAAAACTTCTCCGCTCAGACAAGGGCACTAATTTTATTGGTGCCTGTAAAGAGTTGAGTATTGATCACAATGATGCTACACTGAAAAGCTACCTTCTGGAAAAAGGCCTGCACATGGCAATTTAATCCCCCACATTCTTCACATATGGGTGGTTCATGGAAAAGATTCATCGGTGTTATAAGGCGGATTCTGGATGTAATGCTTCTTCAGTCTGCACATACTCGACTCACACATGAAGTACTGAGTACCTTGATGGCTGAGGTGATGGCAATAATGAACGTGAGACCACTAGTGCCATTGTCTACAGACCCGGACATGCCAGCTGTTCTCACACCAGCAATGATTTTGACACAGAAGACAAGAGTTCTGTCAGCACCTTCTGACACCTTCGACTCAGCAGAGCTCCGCATAAAACAATGGAAACAGGTTCAGTGCCTGGCAGACACTTTTTGGAAGAGAGGGAGGGGGGAATACCTTGCCACTCTTCAGAGTCGAAGAAAATGGACAGCGGACAAGCCCAAAGTCAAAGTTAGTTATGTCTTTTTGCTTAAGGATAACCAAGCTCACGGGAATAACTGGCCTGGGGGACTTGTTATTAACACATTCCTCAGCAATGACAACAAGGTTCGCAAGGCGGGAGCAAGGACAGCAAAAGAAGAGGCTGTGGAAATGTTTCTGAGATCAATCTCAGAAACGGTTGTCCTTTTGTCTGAGGGACAGTAGAAAATGGACTGTCTTACATGTTTATCGCATTTGTAGTGGTACAATCATATTGTACCAGGCGGGGAGTGTTCTGCCCTCTGTTTGAGGGCATGTATGCTACAGCTAAGTAGATTTTTGCGTACTGCAGGGCCCCCCCCCCCGGTCATTCAACAGCAGTAGTTGTAGAGCAAGGAATTTCCATCAGAGTTAACGAGGCAGGGTAGAGAGCGCTTGGTGACTCTTTTTTTCCTGCTGCAATTTGTTTTCAACGTTGTTGCCATGGACACTATTTGTCCGTGAGTATTTTTGTTTTATCGATTTTTGGATACTGCATGCATGATATATTTGCTGTATAGTTGTTTTGCTGAAAATTCGGTCTAAAAGTGACACAGTTGAGAGTTGCCATAGCTGTGTAACCTGTCAGCTAACCTGCGTTGCCCTGTAACTCAGCATTTTTTAAATTATTATTTCTTAGTCATGTCAGTGTAATGAGTATTGTTCAAATTCTGATTTGTGTTTGCATTTTGTGCTTGTTACAGTTTTACAGTAAATTGCAGCGCTTCATTAAATATCCAAGAAAAGTTATGCCTTGTGTTTACTGGAGGACTTCACACTGTTCGCTGTCTAGCTTTGAATAAGGACTACTCATTGTGAGGACAGTGTAATTAGTGACATGAGTAAAATGAGATTCAAATGACAAAATAGTTGGAAACTAATTAGTGCCAATTACTACTACAGACATAACACAGCCAAGAGTGCATGTCTTCTCAAGTTCAAATAGACATAGTGCGCAATAGATAGCTCATCAACAGGAATGTGAATAATAGTACTGGAGAATTCAAATTAGAAGTTAACTGCACAATGCCACAGCTCAGAAGTTGTGTTTAGATGTCATCTATGGATTAAAACAGGCCTGGAAAAGGAACGTTTTTAGGCATGTCTAGAATGAAGTGAGTCTGTAGCTCTGACGGAAGCTGTTCATTCCACCCCTTTGGAGACAGGGGAGAAAAGTCTGGACCCAGAGCCCAGTCTTATGAACTGGTCATAAACAGAAACCTTTCAGTGGTACAATGTGTTCACAGTTCAGTTGTTTTAGTTCGTTTAACTGCCCGAAAAAGCAAAGAGCAAGATTTTGAGCTTAATACAGGCAGTGACTAGAACCCAACCACTGAGGTTGCACAAGCCAGTGCATTCTTAGTGTCAGTCCCAAGCCCGGATAAATGGGGAGGGTTGCATAAGGAAGGGCATCCGGTGTAAAACCTTTGCCAAATCAAATATGTGGATCATCAATCAGATATCCTTACCGGGTTAGTCAAGGCCCAGGTTACCAATAACTGCCACTGGTCCTGTTGGTCAGCAGGGTGCCAGTGGAAACTATGCTACTATTGGGAGAAGGAGAGAGGGAAGGCATGTCCAGAGGCAGCAGGAGAGGAGGAACGATAGGAGTGTAGAGGTGAGAATCAGAACTTTGAATGTTGGTGCTATTACTGCTAAAGGGAGAGAGCTGGCTGATATGATGGAAAGAAGAAGGTAGGTATCCTGTGTGTGTAAGGAATCAGGCGGAATGGCAGTAAGGACAGGAGCATCAGATGTGGGTTCAAACTTTTCTACCATAGTGCGAATAGGAGGAGAAATGAGGTAGGGGTAATTCTGAAGGAAGAGTATGTCATGAGTGTACTGGAGGTGAAGAGAGTGTCAGACAGAGTGATGAGTATGAAGTGGAAATCGAAGGCGTATTGATGAATGTTATCAGCACATATGCCCTGCAAGTTTTGTGTGAGATGGAAGAGAAAGAAGAATTCTGGAGTGAGTTGGATGAAGTGGTGGAGAGGGTACCCACAAGGGAGAGAGTGGTGATGGGAGCGGACTTCAATTGGCATGTTGCTGAAGGGAACAGAGGTGACGAGGAGGTGATGGGCAAGTATGGTGTCAAGGAGAGAAATGGGGAAGGACAGATGGTGGTTGATTTTGTGAAAAGGATGGAAATGGTTGAGGGAAATACATATTTCAAGAAGAGGGAGGAACACAGGGTGACATACAAGTATGAGTGGAGGAGAGTGTACACAGGCGGACTACATCTTATGTAGGAGGCGCAATCTCAAAGGGATTGGAGACTGCAAGGTGGTGACAGGGGAGAATGTAGCTAGGCAGCATCGGACGGTGGTCTGTAGGATGACTTTGGAGACCAAGAGAGAGTGAGTAAAGGCAGAGCCAAGGCTCAAATGGTGGAAGTTGAAGAAGGAAGACTTGTGTGGAGTTCAGGGAGGAGTTAAGACAGGCGCTGGGTGGTAGTGAAGAGTTGCCGGATGGCTGGGCAACCACTGCAGAAATAGTGAGGGCGACAGCTAGGACGTTACTTGGTGTGTCATCAGGACAGAGAAAAGAAGACAAGGAGACTTGATGGTGGAATGAGGAAGTACAGCAAAGTATACAGGGAAGAGGTTGGAAAAGAAGAAGTGGGATAATCAGAGAGATGAAGAAAGTAGACAAGAGTACAAGGAGATGCAGCGTAAAGCAAATAGAGTGGTGGCAAAGGCAAAGGAAAAGGCATATGATGAGTTGTATGACAAGTTAGACACTAAGGAAGGAGAAAAGGACTTTTACCGATTGGCTAGACAGAGGGACCGAGCTGGGGAGGATGTGTAGCAGGGTGATCAAGAATAGAGATGGAAATGTGTCAACAAGTGAGGAGAGTGTGTTGAGAAGGTGGAATGAATACTTTGAGAGGCTGGTGAATGAAGAAAATGAGAGCGAGAGAAGATTGGATGATGTGGGGATAGTGAATGAGGAAGTGCGGTGGATTAGCAAGGAGGAAGTGAGGGCAGCTATGAAGAGGATGAAGAGTGGAAAGGCAGTTGGTCCAGATGACATACCTGTGGAGGCATGGAGATATTTAGGAGAGATGGCAGTAGAGTTTTTAACACAATCTTGGAAAGTGAGAGGATGCCTGAGGATTGGAGAATAAGTATACTGGTAACGATTTTCATGAATAAGGGTGATTTGCAGAACTTTATTAACTACAGATGTATAAAGTTGACCAGCCACAGCATGAAGATGTGGGATAGAGTAAAAGAAGATAGGTTAAGAGGAGAGGGGACGATTTCATGCCACGAAAGAGCACCACAGATGCAATGTTTGCTTTGAGAATGTTGATTGAGAAGCACAGAGAAGGCAAGAAGGAGTTACATTGGGTCTTTGTCGCTTTAGAGAAAGCATATGACAGGGTATCGAGAGAGGAGGTGTGGTATTGTATGAGGGAGCCAGGAGTTGCAGAGAAATATGTAGGAGTGGTGCAGGATATGTATGAGGGAAGTGTGACAGCGGTGAGGTGTGCGGTTGGGATAACAGATTGGTTGAAGGTGGAAGTGGGATTACATCAAGGATTGGCTCTGAGCCCTATTTGTAGTGAGAGTAAGGTGCAGATTGAGGAGAGTTTGGAGAAGTGGAGGTATGCACTGGAGAAAAGAGGAATGAAAGTCAGTATGAGCAAGACGAAATACATATGTGTGAATGAGAGGTAGGACAGTGGAATGGTGAGGATGCAAGGAATAGAAGTGATGAAGGCGTATGAGTTTAAATACTTGGGGTCAACTGTGCAACGTAACGGAGAGTGCAGAAGAGAGCTGAAGAAGCGAGTGCAGGGAGGGTGGAGTGGGTGGAGGAGAGTGTAAGGAGTGATTTGCGACAGAATGGTACCAGCAAGAGTTAAAAGGAAAGTTTACAAGATGGTTGTGAGACCAGCTATGTTATATGGTTTAGAGACAGTGGCACTGATGAAAAGACAGGAGGGAGAGCCGGAGGTGGCAGAGTTGAAGATGGTAAGATTTTCATTGGGAGTGACGAAGAAGAACAGGATTAGGAACGATTATATTTGAAGGACAGCTCAGGTTGGATGGTTTGGAGACAAAGGAAGAGAGGCAAGATTGAGATGGCTTGGACATGTGTGGAGGAGAGATGCTGGATATTATTGGGAGAAGGATGCTGAATATGGAGCTGCCAGGGAAGAGGAAAAGAGGAAGGCCAAAGAGGAGGTTTATGTATGTGGTGAGGGAGGACATGCAGGTGGCTGGTGTGACAGAGGAGGATGCAGAGGACAGGGAGAGATGGAAACGGATGATCCGCTGTGGCGACCCGTAACGGGGAGCAGCTGAAAGTAGTAGTATATACAGGCAGTGACTAGAGCCAGTGTGAATACAAAGAGTTGTCTGGATACGTTTGCACATTTTTGCAGTTTAAAACCAAGTGTAAGACTTGGTGCCTAGTTGAGTTACCTTACACTAACCTTAGATAGCAGAGGCTGGGAAACCAGCAAGAAGTGATGCATTGAGTAATAATAAACTTTATTAGCACTTTAAAAAAAAAAAAGAACAGGATACAATTTTTAAAAATGACCCACATACAAAAAAAACACATTTTAAGAGAATAACATAAAAAGCACTAACAAATAAAACAATAAAATAAGAGCAAAGGGGAAGAAAGCAGTTTGTTAATCAAAACAGTTACAAAAACAAGAGTAGAAATAGAAACAGTATAAATAATTAAAAACAAATATTTGTAAAAGCTTTCATAAAAATAAGTTTTAAGACGAGCATTAAAAGAAACTAGACACTTGGTTTGACTTAGCTGAATAGGAAGAGAGTTCCATAGTGTGGGGGCTCTAACAGCAAAAGCCCGATCACCCTTTGTGACAAACTGAGATCTGGGAATAACCAGCAGAGCTCTATCTGCAGATTGTAATGGTCAAGAGAGCATATACCAGGTCAGTAAATTAGAAATGTAAGTAGGAGCAAGACAGTTTAAGGCCTTAAAAGTGAGCAATAACATTTTAAAATCAGTCCGAAATATAACAGGGAGCCAGTGTAGGGAGACAAGCACAGGAGTGATACAGTCATGCCTTTTTGTCCTGATAATGAACTGAGCAGCAGCATTTTGTACCAGCTGCAGGTGGTGGAGGGAGCTCTAGCTGATACCCAACCAAGTAAAGTGCGTTGCAATAGTCAAGCCGAGAATAGATAAAAGCATGTACATCTTTTTTGCAGATTGGCAATTGATAAAAATGACCTAATTTTAGAGATTACCTTGATCTAGAGAAAGCATGACTGAAAAACATGTTTGATTTGATTATCAAAACCGAGGTTAGCATCGAATATTACCCCAAGATTCCTAGCAACCTGCTTAAGATTATTTGACAAACCACCAAGTTTAGTACTAGAAGAGGTGATGGAATTTGGGGACCGAACAGAATGACCTCAGACCTATTATCATTAAATTTAAGAAATTTTTTTGGATATCCAGGATTTAATGTCAGAGAGGCAAGTTGTGAGATTTTATAGGCCGCTAGAATCTGTGAGTTTTAGTGACATGTATAACTGAGTGTCGTCATCATAAAATGGGAAAACACATCATTTTGAATGGCCAAGAGGCAACATGTATATAAATAACAAGGAGGCCAAGAACTGAGCCTTGAGGGACACCACAACTCGGCTGAGCCATCGAGGAAGTAGAGTTACCCAGAAACCAAGCCCGGCGGAATTTGTTTTCGGTATAGAGTAAACTCTGCAGCACAATACATACATGGACAACAACAGACACTCCACATATTATCATGAACAATACAGTTACACAATAACAGAACTAAATAAAAGAGCTAAAATCGAGCAGTCACCTCTGTCTGCAGTCAGCAGTTGGTCATTAGTGGCCTTAACTAGAGCTTTCTCGGTACTATGAAGTTTTCTAAAACCAGACTGGAAACTGCTAAAAACACTATTAGTGTTCATAAAAGAAATCAATTGAGATTAAATTATTCACTTAAGCACCTTATATAAAAAGGACAATTTGGGGATTGGTCTGTGGTTACTTAAGGACAGGGGATCTAAATTAGGTTTCTTCAACAATGGGTGAACAATGGCATTCTTAAAACCTCCTGGGAAAGAACCAGAGAACAGAGTTATTAAGAATTGGCAGAATAACAGGGCTAACAGTTGAAAATACCTCCTTGAGCAGCTTAATGGGAATAACGTCTAAGATGTGAGAGTAGGAGCTGATACTGGAGACTGTACTCTCTAACACTGAAATTGTAATTGGTTGAAACGGAGTGTAAGAGACAGAATTAACATGGGGAATGAAAAGAATGCAAGGGCCAGGCTGGATTTGGGACCTGATATTCTCCACCTTATTTACAAAATGAGTGTGACATTTTTTTTTTTTTGGACAGCTCAGCATCAGGTTCAAAAAAAGAAGTGGAAGGGCCATTAATGACAATCAATTACACTAAAAGAACTTTTAGATTGTGGTTATTTTGAGATTTCAGTTCAGAGAAGTACTCTGATCTCACATCTTTAACTGCCTTCTGGTAAATTAACATCTGGTTTTTAAGGATGTTATGTGCTAATTTGAATTTGTTTACCTTTTATTGTTTTTCAAATTTTCTAGAGTCTTCTAAGGGCACGAGTGTAATCATTCAGTCAGGGGAGGTTATTTGATTTTTTTTCCCTAGTTTTAAATGGTGCAATCTGGTCGAGGATGGATAGGCATTGATCACTGAATTAATTTAACAGTGCATCTCGATTGAGGGGGGATAAAGAGGGATTAAAGGATGATGAATTTAAAGCATCACAGAATTTAACTGCAGAAACAGCGTTGAGAATGCGAGAGCGTGTTTTAGGAGACTATGTATAGAGAGCTGTATTGGAACTTCAAAGAACAGCTTTATGGTCAGCTACAAGCCTATCCACCAGATTAAGACACTCGGGAGAGAAACCAGATGAGAGTACAAAGTCTAAAATGTGACCTTTGGAATGTGTAGCCCTTCTAACAGATTGAATGATGTTAAAAGATTCTATAAGATCTAAAAAATGTGATATCAGGGAATGGGAAGGACAACACACATGAATATTAAAATCACCAAGAATAACCACCCTGTCATATTTAGGCATGACAATAGATAGAAGGTCAGAAAACTCAGAAATAAAACTAACTGAATTAGGGGGCCTATAAATTAAGACGTAGAGTAAAGGGGAAGGGCCAGTGATTAAGAAACTTAAAACCTCAAAGGAGATAAAATTACCAAAAGTAACAGGATGGCACTTAAGATCTAATGTATATATATATAAAAAAAACAGCTAGGCCACCTCCTCTTTCAGAGTGCTTGGGAATATTAAAATATGCAAAATGAGGGGGCCTAGCCTCAACCCCCTGGGGACAGCCATGTCTCAGTAATCATATAAAATCCGGATTATTAGGAACATTAAAATCATTAATGATAAAATACATATTACCAAGAGATCTCACATTCAAGAGGCCAAAAATTGTTTGGTGTCAAAACAGAGTTAAAACCAACGGGGGTACGACAAATTGGACATAGATTGTCGATATTTGCTCCAGATATTCAGTTGCTGTTGTTTCTACTATTAGATATGTCGTATGGGTGAGCGATCTGGTGCCTAATAATAGTCCGTATTGGGAAAATTTCCGGTGAGAGAGTTAATGGCAGATGAGGCCAGTGGAGGGAGCTGGCGGGGGAAACGGTACTGGGGGGTGCCACCATAGGCAGAAGTGGAGAATGTGGGAGGGAAGTGTGGGATGTTAACAGTCAATCACGTGGAGCACACCATACAGTGTATGGTGTGCTGCAGGTTGGCCACTAATGTTAGCAAGCTATTGATTCCAAAGGGGGGAAAAACACAATCCTCATAATCTAAAATTAATTCAGGTGACATTTGAATCATATTATTCATTAAAATATTTCAGAATATTTTACTGCAGCAATTAAATCAATAACAGAGTCAATCTTATCAGCCAGGTATATTGTGCACACAGTTGGGAAGTTGTGGTCCAGAATTACATTGATGTCAGTGTCAGGATGGCAATTGTGTGTCATGTCTGATTCTTGGGTAGACCCGTATAACCATCTTTGGGCCAAAATTTGAATTCTGCTTGTTGCTGGCCATATTCTGAGCCAACATAGGCCCAGCAGTCATCTATATCACAGTAATTCATTCATGTTTTTAACCATAGGCCTAATTTAATGAATTAATTGAGCGAAGCCCATCTCAAAATAGTTTGAGCATTTCCCATTTCTATATGACATTATCACTGCACTGTCACCATTTAGAACTCATGTAGGCTACATTAAGAGATTTCATGAAGAAAGTTGACCTGATTCTGATGTTTCACGTTTTTTGTTTTGTTTTTTTAGGGTCTGAAAACCGCTTCCTTCTTCTACCCAGGAGGGGGCGTCAGCTATGGCGGCCAGTTCGTCAATAGGGCCCTGGTGCAGACAGCGGGCCAGAAGGACGATAATGAGACTGAGTGGAGGGAGAACATTGATACGGTGATGAACTGGTTCTCACAGGAGGATTTTGACTTTGTGACCCTGTATTATGGAGAACCTGACAATGTGGGTCACGCCAAGGGACCTGACCACCCAAAGAGGAAAGAAATCATCAAGCAGATTGACCGCACCATTGGATATCTGCGGGAGGCGATCAGTCACCACAATTTGACTGATCGTCTGAACATAATCATCACCTCCGACCACGGTATGACCACCGTGAAAAAGCGACCACAGGTGGACGAGGTGGTGCTGAATAAATACCTGAATTTATTGAAGCACATCAGTTTTGAGATCCTGGACTACGGCGGCTATGGTGTAGTGACACCGAAGCCCGGCATGGAGCAGCTGGTATTTGATGCGCTCTCCAAAGCCCCGAATGTGACGGTCTACAGAAAAGACAAACTTCCCGAGAGTTTTCACCTCGCCAAAAACGAACGCATTCAGCCCATCATCATCATTGCAGATCTGGGCTTCAACCTAAACTCTGTGGGTACCTTTTGACTTTTAACATAAAATGACACTAAACTACAACCAGGGCTGGCCCAAGACATAAATGAAACAGGGGACGGGGGGGGGGGGATAGTGAGGACAAATCAAATTCTGCTTTGGGCCCCAGAAAATCTTGGGCCGGCCCTGACTACATCACAACATCTCCAGAACACTACTAAACATTTACATTATGTCCCCACTTTATGGGGTTGCATTATGCTCTTTGCATTGCATTTCACATTGGGGACAACAGTAACTTTCAGTTCTAACTCCAGATCACCAAGATTACTAGCAGACAACAGCAAAACAAGCCAAGTTCAAAAGTCACAAATATTCCTGTGAACCTGTGAACAAGGACGGGAGGATTAGGGGTGACTATATTTGACATATTATTCATTCGTTCATTCATTATCCTTACTCAGGGAGCCTATCCCAGCAGTCATTAGGCGGCAGATGGGGAGACACCCTGGACGGGCCACCGAACCATCACAGGGCCCACATATTCACACCTAGGGACAATTCAGTATGGCTGATTCACCTGACCTACATGTGTTTGGACTGTGGGAGGAAACCGGGGCACCCGGAGGAAACACATTTTTAACAGATTAGATTTTAACTAATAGACTTTAAGAGTTTAGTTAAAACGCTATGGTTTAAAAAGTACCTACTCCACAAGTCTGCAAACACAGAGGAGCTTAAAACTAAAGGTTTCCTACCTTTTCAATGTGTTATTTCACCATTTCTAATTATGGTTTACAACTGGTAGCTTGGTCAAAATTCCTGAAGCAGTGAAGCATTTTTATTGCTTTAAACGCATTTTCTCACCAAAAGAAGCACGATTTCATCAAAAATGCTACAATTTAAAAATGACCTATTCCACAAGTCTGTCCTCTGTGTGGACTTTGCATGTTCTCCCCGTGTCTGTGTGGGTTTCCTCCGGGGGCTCCAGTTTCCTCCCACAGCCTAAAGACATGTAGGTCAGGTGAATCAGCTGTACTAAATTGTCCCTAGGTGTGAATGTGTGTGTGTGTGTGTGTGGGGGGGGGCTGTGATGGTCTGGCAGCCTGTCCAGGGTGTCTCTCCGGCTGCCGCCCAATGACTGCTGGGATAGGCTCCAGCATCTCCGCATCCCTGAGAGCAGGATAAGCAGTTTGGATAATGGATGGATAGATGGAGTTTAAGTGGTAGTGTGAAATAGCCGCAGGAAGTAAAGCTAAGGTTTTGGTGAACCACCCTGACCAGCATGAGTCTAAACTTCTCCCTTCTGCTCAATGCTTTAGAATGCCATTAAAAATCTGTACAAAGGGTCTTTTAGTAGCAGTAAAATCGAACTGCTCATCAAAACAAAGAGATTATTTTCAGGGGTGCTGGCTGCTTATTTTATGTAAGTACATGTTTGTGTGATGTTAAATATGGTGCTTCTGAAACTGGCCACAGCCAGAGAAAAGTTTATATTCTATTCTAATATAATTAAGTTGAGAAGATGGAGTTCACAGAATTTAATTGAATTTGTAAATCAATGTTTTGTGGTTGTGTTCTCGGTTCCTCTGCTGCTTTTCCCAAACAGAGGTTTATCTTCTACGTGAACAAAGGAGACCATGGCTTCCACAACGGAGAGATGGACATGAAAACCATCTTCAGAGCTTTTGGACCTGATTTCAAACAGAACTACCTGGCAGAACCGTTTGACAGCCTCCACATTTACCCTCTGATGTGCAAGCTCCTGCAGATAGAGCCCGCCCCCCACAATGGCTCCCTGGTCTTCACCGAGGGCATGCTGGCCCAAAACGGTAACGTAGACAAACCAACCAGCTAAGCAACCCCTGTTTGACCAGAAACACCTCACAGCTGTGTCTGAGGGGAGCTGAGTAAAACCCTTCAGCGCTGCTGGTGTTGGTGCCATGCCGTGCTCGTTGAGCTATACAGGAAATAGAACCCCTAACCCTCACAGTGTTTGTACTCAGGCCACTGAACAGTACAAGGAAGACTAACAACATTATAGTAGTAAACTTTACTTTAAGAGCATGTCACAAAGCAACTATTACAAAGCACTTCACGAGTTAGAGATAATTGGTAAAATGACGATTAAAATGGAATAACAAGGAATAACAACACGGAAAGAAATAGGAATAATAGGAAAAATAGGAAAAATAGCAAATGGAAAAATAGGAATAATAGGAATAATAACAAGAAAGGAATAACAACACGGAAAGAAATAGCCTCACAAGAATGCCAATCTGTAAAATTGAGTTTAAAAGTTATCTAAAAGATTTTACATAGGGTTTGCTAGCCTTAGCCTCTCAGCTAAGGCTCGTATGAAAGTGTGTCTGTCAGAGGGGCATTCGGGTGGCATGGCACTCTATTCCATTGCCTGTCAACATGAGAATTTACCGGTTTGAATCCTCGTGTTACCTCCGGCTTTGTTGGACATCCCTACAGACACAGTTGGCCGTGGGAAGCCGGATGGGGGTGTGTGTCCTGGTCACTGCACTACCACCTCCTCTTGTCGGTCGGGGTGCCTGTTTGGGGGGAATAGCGTGATCCTCCCATGTGCTATGTCCCCCTGGTGAAACTCGTCACTGTCAGGTGAAAAAAAAAAGTGGCTGGCGACTCCACATGTATCGGAGGAGACATGTGGAAGTCTACAGACCTCCCCGGATCAGCAGAAGGGGTGGAGCAGCGACCGGGATGGCCCAGAGAGTAGGGTAATTGGCCAAGTACAACTGGGGAGGAAAATGGGGGGGGGGGTGTTTGTGTGTATGTATGTATATATATATAAAGTGTGTTAGAGCTCTACCAGCGAAAGCTCAGTCACCTTTGACCGTGAAGAGCTGAAAACTCCTTTATTTTTAACCAAACTGTTTATTCCCATGATAGCATGGGAATTAAACCTTGATTTGAAACATTTTTATGCGTGCTCAGTAATCCAGGAGTAGAAATCTGAGAAAAGTAGGATCAGTTCATCTGGACACAACGTTTATTGAGAGAAAGGTTTCAGCTGACTGCAGGTACCCCCACCCTTATAAACAATACAGTGGCATAACGACCGAAACCAACGACCAGTTTCATTATGCAAATTACCATGGCCATTAACTAGAGTTACAATGGCCATGTGTACTTTTCACAGAGGATTGAGGAATGTTTGGATGTTGGATAACTTCTCCTTCAGTAAATGAACTGATCACTTATAAACTGCATTTTGTGTTTACTCGGGTTCCCCTTGTCCTATATTACATTTTGTATGAAGATCTGAAACCATCCAGCGTGACAAATATGCAAAAATAGAGGAAATCGGGGAGGGGGGGAACCCATAGCGCACCCATGTTTTTGCCTACAGTACTGTCCCTTGTGAGTGAGGTACGTGGACTGAAGAGGGCTTCAGGGGCAGATACACTTGGTCAGCGGTTGGTTAGGGTGGTCCTTTTTTTCCCTAAGAGTGGGGTGGTCCTGTACTGATGATGAACTGATTCAGCTTTTCTGGGGTGTCCCAATACTGAATCAATTCAAAATATTCTGCTCCTCTCCGCTTGGTTTGACTCTAAAAGGGAAATGAGGCTTAAGTGGAAAAAATACGAGATTCATTTACATGTAATTAATAAAATTTGAAAATCAATTTTACAATTTAATGCAATTAACAGAATACCTGACCCTGGTGTCATATTCTACCTGTTGAGCTCCACACGACCGTGTTTTAAAAACCCACAGGCCCCGTCGACAGTGATTCTATTATTACATTGAGATCAATAAAACATGATTGGCAGCACGGCACGATGGATGAGACTGAACTCGGTATGAATGGATTGGCATAAATATTCTCCCTCAGCTGTACAGGGACAGCTAGAAAAATGGGCATACATTAATCAGCCTAATAAAGCAATATTCAAGTCAATCTCATCACCTTCAGTTTAGCCCTTAGTGACTATTTTTTTTTTGAAAATTTTATTCTTGTTGCCAAACCATATGAAATGTACAATGCTCTTTTTTAATGTATCCTTGCTGTTGCTGTGATGCTTTATTAAAGGACGCAAGAAACTGAGGTCTTCTTTTCAATTTTCAGGTGGGAGAAGGCTTGAGATTTCTCTGTCTCTTCTGGTTTTGGCAGTCTTCTCTGTTTCAACCGTCCTCTAGTTCAGGATCAACCAGGAAGTGGAGGAGCAAGCCATTGGACAGACCTGGTTCTGGAGAATATTCTGGAGTGTGTATCCAGTAGAGGATGATGTTCATCAAACAGAGTCCAAATTGTGTGTGTGTGGGGGGGGGGCAGTCCAGGTTTGGTTCAGTAACATTTTTGATTCTGTGATTCATTCAACAGTATTTTACATTTTACAGTGATAAACAGAATCAAAAAAATTGAGCAAATCTGATCTTTTTTTCCTCCAAGCACGGACTTATTTATTTACACCTGCTTCCAGCGTGTCTGTTCTTACTGTATGATCCAATGATACTGCCCATCTGAGAAACTCACTTACCAAATTTAACTCCATCGTTTAGCTCCATGGTTAATGTTTGTTGCTCCTTTGTCAGTACTATTAATGAGCCTGGCTCAGTGGCTGAGACCGAAACCGACTCAGCCTCCCTCTCAGAACAAGTCTGACCATCCCCAGGGGACTCATCCACCCTGCCTGAGATCCTTGATATTCATCTTTAAAATATATATTTTTTTAAAAAGTCTTATATGGATTTATTGATCTCTTGGAGCGGGGATGGTTAGACTTGTTCAGAGAGGGAGTTGTACCTTAGTTTTATTAAAATACCGTGAAATGTGCTTATGGACAGGGCAGATGCACACGTTATGAAATGTGGTTTTGAGTCATTGATTGTACCCATATTTCTTTACTACAGGGGTGCGCACTTTGCTTCTTTAAAAGGGTTCTTTCGCAAAATAAAGTCGAGTGAAATTCTTTGTGAAGTTGTGTGGAATTCAAGTGTTTTCTCCAGACTGGACTACAACCTGGAGTCTGTTTAACTGAAGTCATGCTGTTTCCATTTAAGATTTCAGAACAGAGTCAAAGCTTTGACTAAATGTCCCGTATTTTACACAGTTCCAACAAAGCGTCTGGGAAATCTTCAAAACTTCGACAATTTCCCCGAGACATGAAGCCACGCAGCCATATGGACTATGTGGGAACCTTTATTTCATAAAACAATTTCAGTTGTGTTACAAAAATGTGGTTTGGTACGTCGCATAACTCTGTGGCACAGTACAGATGGACGCACAGTTTTAAATTTAAATTTACAAACAACACAAACAGTGGGAGAGGCTGCTGGACCGGTGGTGGATAACAGTCGGTCATCACAAAGTGTCGAGATGTTGCCAAGTCAAGTCAAGTAGGTTTTATTTGTCCCCAGAGGGGCAATTGTTGTGTAGCAGCAGCAACATTTAAACACACAAACACTCTACAGAACACACAAGGCAAATACAAATAAATACCAATAAATACAACATGTAGTGAGGAGAACAAGGCCAACAAAAAGCAATGCAACAGTAAACAGTGTTATAAATGTTTATCAAGGTGGAGCTGGTGTCACCTCTTATTGTTGGAGTTTAGCAGTGAACTGGCTGAGGGAATCAAGGAGTGTTTGTATCTTGGTTTTGAGGACTGGGGAGCGGGAACCAGGGGGCAAGGTGTGAAACTAGATGCAGGGGGTGGGTGCTGTCAGACAGGATGGATTCTGCTTTCCTTAACATCCGCTTGTTATATAAATCAGACAGACTTTTCAGTTGGGTACCTGTGATGCTACTGCAGACCTTGATCACCTTTGTTGGTGCATTTTTCTGTTTAAGATTGAGAGAGGCATACCAACCGATAAAAAAAAAATAGGTAGGTCTTCTGTAAGGTGCCCTTGAGTGCTCTGAAAAGTGCCCACAAATAAAATGTATTATTATTATTATTATTATCAATCCATCCATTAGCTGAACTGCTTATCCTGCTCGCTGGAGCCTATTCCAGCAGTCATTGGGCAGCAGGTGGGGAGACACCCTGGACAGGCCGCCAGACCATCACAGGGCCCACACACACACACACACACACACACACACACACACACACACCCCTAGGGACAATTTAGTATGGCCAATTCACCTGACCTACATGTCTTTGGACTGGACTGTGAGGCAACTGCGCAAACTATTGCGCCACCATGCCGTCTATTATTATTATTATTATTATTAATTATTATTGTTGTTGTTGTTGTTGTTGTTGTCGTTTCAGTCCACCCCTGACTTCTAATGTCCATAATAACCATAATGAATAGAGGCTGGGGCGCAGACAGATCAGATACCGAACTCGAGCGGGTTGTCTGTGACAACTCAGCGATGACGGATGAGACCGAAAGGAAGCTGCAGAAGGCCGTCTCGTCTTGGGAGCTGGCGCAGACCAACCGGTAAGCGGCGGTAAAACCAAAGCTGGATACAAAAAAAAGTGACGAAGAAGAAAGAACGCACCCGCTTCCGGCTCGCTAGCCTAGAGACACACCAGGATTCGTCACAACGCTCGGAACTAACGGTCTGGATTTCGGTAGCGGCCGAACGGAACCGCAGAGCTGGACAGAGAATAAGAGGATGTGATTTTGCAGGCGCCTCCGTTGTGTTAAATGTCTCGGCTGTCGCGACGATAGTTTATAGTTTATTCAAACTCGGCAACGGTCGTTAGCGATGTTTACAGAGCTGAACAGTATTCTCAGCGCTACTCCCGACAGCTTCAGAAAGGTGACGATTTAATCTTGCTCTCTAAACAGGCTGCGGTTGGTTTGGTGTGTTGCCCTGGGTGTTACGTTTGTTAATGTTGTGACTCGTGGTTGTTATGAATGGTTGGTTCTGATGTAAGTGTGTGTGTGTTTACTATGACGAAATTGTTCATCGCGCATCTCGCTCAGCCCTCTTGCATGTGTCCTACAACCCCGTATGGGACCCACCTCAGGGTGACAGAACGTTCATTAGAGACCGGGTCACATATGCCAGTGTTTCTCAACCGGGGGTCCGCGGACCCCTAGTGGTCCGTGGTGTAATTGCAAGGGGTCAGTGAAAATAAAATATCTTTAAAAAAAAAGATCCTATGACATTTATAGAAATAAGATTATTTTACTCAAATGTGACTGAGACCTTTATCTACCTAAACTATAAAGGGTAACAGGACTTTTATCTCTAATTACATCTGTTTCACAAGTGTAATTTATTGTATTTTAATAAGAGATCTCTCTCCCGTTTGCATTGTTAAAAGTTACTGCATAAAAATTCTGTTGTTACATATATCTGAAAGTTACTGAATACATATTCTGTTTTGTTACATATATCTGAAAGTTACTGCATAAGAATTCTGTTTTGTCAACTATATCTAAGTTACATCTGAAAGCTCTTATTTTTGCCCCAAAGAGTGAATAAATGCTATAATGCAATTTAAAATGCAGTTTCTACGGTTTCTATCAAATTGCAACCCCCCTCCCCCAAGATCAGGTGGAGGGGTCCTCAGGGTAGATCAAAAATATGCAGGGGGTCCAGGACCCCAAAAAGGTTGAGAACCACTGACATATGGGACCGGTACTGTCCCGTTGCCAGGAATGTAATGTGAACTGTCACTCCTACA
This sequence comes from Lampris incognitus, assembly GCF_029633865.1. NCBI lineage: Eukaryota > Metazoa > Chordata > Actinopteri > Lampriformes > Lampridae > Lampris > Lampris incognitus. Next base: position 50,695,396 of record NC_079219.1, read on the forward strand.
GGGGGAGTTTGTCTTGGTCTCTGACAGGCAGTCTGACGCCTCATTCTTAGTTCATCACTTCCTCTCGTTTTATCTAAGAGGTGAGTCGTTGCATCTGACGTTTTATCTCACATGTGGACAAACGGTTCAATCAGGTGTGAACGGTGGATTCTGTCTTGCTTTTGCATTTCAGCGGGTTGCAAGGTGTGTTTCCTGGGTCTTGTGCAGTCTTTCAGCCACTACAGTGCAGTCAGTCAAAGACTGGTGAGTCTGTATAGTCGCTGTCTTTCTTGTGTTAAAATTTGTGCTGAGTTGTATATATTTATATACATACATTAAAATGCAGTAGTTAGTATAATTTGAAGAAAACACAAAGTGAAAGATGCCCTTTTAAGTTTGTGATTACTACCTGAAAGGATAAATACTCTATATGATACCTACCATCTCAGGGCTCCAAACTAGCTTTTCTCACCACCGTCCTGGAACAGCCCCAAAAAATAATTTGAACCGTCTCAAAGTCAGTGTAAACTGTCCGCAAATTGTAAATTGTTGTCTTTTTACTTTGCTGTCATCTATAGCGGTTATTTACATAAAAACACACTATTCAATTGATTAGGGAATAAAAGATTGTATATTTATTTAAATAACTACGTTCATTAGAAAAAATCTTGTCATTATTAGTTTTACGTATCATAAGCTGCTTAGAATTAGTGTTAGGAAGTTAAACAGATTATAATTCCCTCTCTAATGTTTATTTTATATTGCTGTGACATCATCAACTATTTCTCCTTCAGACAACTGTTAATTCAAGTTTCTCACCAAAAATAAAATTTCACAAGAACATTTGAACACATCATGATAATTGTGAATAGTGAAATTAACTGTGTGTGTGTTTGTGTGTGTGTGTGTGTGGGGGGGGGGTCCTGCAGGGTGTAAGTCTAGCTCAGGCAAAGGAAAAAGGACAGCTTATATTCCTAGAAGGACTGAAGGAATCTCTCGGCGTTTTCCTTCATGAGGAGTCCAAAGAAGAAAGCCAAGTGTTCAGCTTCCTTGGGTACCAGTCATTACTCTGATGTCCATCTTATTTTCCCCTCATTTTCCTCTTTTGTCTGTTTTGAGTTGACATATTTTTGAAACTTGCTGTAAATACATTTCACATGTATAATTTTCAATGTGCCCCGTGACCCTGAGAGCAGGATAAGCGATTAAGATAATGAATGAATTTTCAATGTACTGCACTTATTTCTACATTTTTTGCCTGTTTTGCCAAATCTCTTTTTGATGAGCGTGCAAATACATTAATTCAAATTTAGAAAACTAGAAACTCCACAGCAGCTTACACTCATCTAGTTTTGAATGAACAGTACTGGTGCACATACCAGGTAGGTTATATCCTGTATAGAACCGAGTTGAGATGTCAATGAATTGAAACCTGTACTAACATTTAATTATTAACCCTCTACTTTTATGCACTTTTGAATTGTTTTTTATATCATTGATCAATGTAGTGTATATACAACGGTGATGCATTTTTGGCCAGGTCTCTTAGAAACAAATGTTTAATCTCATTGGGATTACATGGTTCAGTAAAAGGCATATAAAATTCAAAACAGATCTATCTAATAAGCTAAACAAGAAACCTTAACGAGTTAGATATCTTCATCATCGTAAAGTCTTCCTCTGTCTTCTCTATTTCTTTCCTTTGGCAGGGACCCAGCTGTCGGCCTGCGGGGCCTGTATGAATTCGTAAGGAACAGCCTGTGCAGCTCTGGGGATGCAGATGGTGTGCTTGAAAAATGGGGACCCCCGGTGCTGCTGGTCGATGACCTCACAGTTCTCCTCAGTCTGGGAATGAGCACTGATGCGGTTTTAGACTTTAGCCACTACTGTCGAGCCACTGTTTGCTCCAAGCTACAGGTTGGTTTCTCTTAAGACACCCCAGCTATGTTTTCTGCAAGGTAAATTTGATGCAATTTGTGATTCAGTGAACAGGAAAAGATGAATGAAAATGCTAAGATGCCTAAAAGTTCTTAAATTTTGCACAAAAAAACAATTGGTGAAAGTTGCACTGGTGCGCGTCCAGGTGGTGTGGCAGTCTATTCCGTTGTCTACCAACACGGGGATCGCCGGTTCAAATTCCCCGTGTTACCGCCGGCTTGATCGGGCGTCCCTACAGACACAGATGACCGTGTCTGTGGGTGGGAAGCCGGATGTGGGTATGTGTCCTGGTCGCTGCACTAGTGCCTCCTCTGGTCGGTCGGGGCGCCTGTTGTGGGGGTAGGGGAAACCGAAGGGAATAGCGTGATCCTACCGCGTGCTACGTCCCCCTGGCGGAACTCCTCACTGTCAGGTGAAAAGAAGCGGCTGGCGATTCCACATGTATCGGAGGAGGCATGTGGTAGTCTGCAGCCCCCCCTGGCTCAGCAGAGGGGGTGGAGCAGCGACCGGAATGGCTCGAAAGAATGGGGTCGTTGGCCAGTTGCAGTTGGGGAGAAAAAGGGGAAAATCCAAAAAAAAAAAAGTTGTACTGGTTTCATCCACTGTGAGGGCAACAAAAACTACATTGACTTGCCATGTGGTGGCACTATAACAAGCATTGCTCTGTTTGGCCAATAACTTGTGAAACATTTGCCATAGAGACAACTCTTGTGTCCATAGATTTTTTTAGAACATACTGAATCTGAGCCATGTACAATTTAAATCGTTCCCATATTGGATTTTCCGCTATTTTGAATGTTTGCTTTTTTTCGGTGCTTTTTTTCTGTGCTTGAAGTTAATTCAGTTTAGTTTTTTTGCTTCTCTTTTGTTCATTTACATTCCATAATGACAGGACCAAAAGATCTACTTGAGGACATTAACACCACCAACAATCTCTAAAATGCAGCACCCGTTCATGCCATCTCCATCTCCTTCAAATCATGTCGTGCATGCCAAGCCAAGGGCGAAAACGTCCGGGGGGGGGTGCCATTGCGCCAGCAAAAGTTGTTTTATGTGCAGATGTTGTTGTTGCGGATATTATCATTATTATTATATTATCATTATTATTTTCAGTAGTAGTAGTAGTGGTGGTAATAATGTAGGCCTTGGATTCTTAAAACCTGTGCTGAGGATCACACAAGAAAAAAATGGACTCTTGAAACAAACTAAATCCAAAACCAACCATTTAATTCTAATTATGGACAAAATTAGATGGATGTTCATTCACCAATCAGTGAGAGCGATGGGATGAGGTAATCCTTCTGATGCGGGGCCTGTATTCTGTTGTGGCAAGCCTGAGGCACTGGCCAAGATGTGCATTGGAGAGTCTGTTTCTTCCCTGGTCTTGATCAAGTTCATTGAAGAAAATGATGACTCATATGTACATGGAGGGGAAAATTAGGAGCATTGCAATAGCTCTCATGTTTTTGAATTGAGCTTGGGGAACCACGTTGATCCAAAAGTCATTCACCTCAATGTTCTTGTGTTGTGCTTTGAGCAAATCAGATGTTCTCATCTCCAAGACCTCCATCTGAAATGTTAACTCCTCTATGAAAGCTACCAGCCTTTTAACCTCTGCAGTCCACTGGCTATCAGCCAAAATGGTCAACGGCTGTCTGAGGAAGAGGAGGATGTCACCTGAGAGTTTAGGGAAGCTTTCAAATCGTTCCTTGACGTTTTCTGCCAGGCTCATCATGTAATCCTTCATTGCTGAATCCTTCCGCATTTCGTTCTTCTCGCAATGCTGCTGCAGACATGGAAAGAGCAACTTTCTCCCGTGAATGTCTCTCTCCAAAAGGTTCAACTTTGACTGGAAAGCTTCAGCCGCCTCGCACATGTCTGCAACAGTGTGGTTCTTCTTGCAGATTAAGGTGATTTAAATGAGACATGATGTCACACAAAAAAATAACATATGCCGTCACCTTATTGTCACTTATAAACCTCTGATGTTCTTGGGCTTTTTGGCTCCACAGTCTGTCTAAAAACACAAGCTCATTGCACAGGTTGCACACCCTCTCAACACATGGCCTTTGCTCAGCCAGCAAACATCAATATTTCCTCCAGCAATGCTCTGAAAAGGCGATGTTGCAGACTAAAACTCTCGCGAACGAAATTTACCAGTCTCGTCACAGTATCCATCACCTCTTTCATTTCCTGACACAGTTTAGTGTGCAACACTGATTTGTGAATAATGCAATGAAATGCTTAAAGAGTTAACAGCTGCAAGCCTGCTTACCAAATCCTTGTGTTGTCCCACCATTGACTGAGCCCCATCAGTAACAACAGACACAATGTTACTCATATCCAAAGCCATTTTTCTCAAAGAACTGTGTTAATTGATTAAAGATGATTTCCCCAGTTGTGCACCCAGGCAGAGGAAGCAAACAAAGTAGTTCTTCCGGAAAGGTCTTCCCATCAGAAAATCTTGCGAACACAAATAGCTGTCCCATATTGGTCCTTGGTCCTATATCTTTGATAGGAAGGAATGCTGGTTTGAATGGGGGGTCAAAGTGGCCATCTATGTTAAAAGGGAACGACCATCCCTGAACTGAGGAAAGGACCTAAGAGTACATCTGTTGCCATCTTGCAATGCTGTGATTGCAAACATCCCCAAATCCTCTGTGAATAGTACACATGACCATTGAAATTCTTGTTCAGGGATGGGCAACATGATCCAGAAGGGGCCAGTGTGGGTGCAAGTCTTTGTTCCAACCAAGCAGTTACACACCTGAGTCTACAAATCAAGGTCCTCCTTAGCAAAGACTGTTGGTTGACTGATAGAATCAGGTGTGTAACTGCTTGGTTGGAACAAAGACCCACAACCCACACCGGCCCTTTCTGGATCATGTTGCCCATCCCTGCTCTAGTTAAGGGTCACACCCATATTTGCATATGAAACTGGTCATTGGTTTTTGTCGTTATGCAGCTGTATTGTTTATAAGGGTGGGGATACCTGCAGTCAGTTTAGACTGAAGAGGTCACTTAGTTGAGTGATGAAACATATCGGTCAATAAACAGTGTATCCAGATGAACTGATTCAACCTTCTTTGATTTTCTTAGCTGGATTACTGAGTATGCATCAAGACTCCCCTACTGAAAGTTGTACTCTTCTTTTTGCCATGTTAGCCGAAAATGGCACCTGCTTTAATAGCTCCACGACCGTTTCCTTGTTTTTCTTATCATGACTAAAAACTTCACCAACCATATCAGTTGCACACGTTTTAATCAATTCAGCATCAGTGAATGGCTTCTTAGCTTTAGCAAGGTCCATGAAACATGCAATGACACCATACCGCCACCATCACCTCCGTATCACTACTCCCTTCACCAACATGCCCAATGAAGTCTGCCCCATCACCACTCTCTCCTGCTTGGGTACCTTCCCCACCACTTCATCCAACTCACTCCAGAATTTGTCTTTCTCTTCCATCTCACACCCAACTTGCGGGGCATATGCATGATAACATTCATCATACACCTTTGATTTTCAGCTTCATACTCATCACTCTGTCTGACACTCTCTTCACCTCCAACACACTCTTGACATACTCTTCCTTCAGAATTATCCCTACTCCATTTCTCCACCTATTCACACCATGGTAGAAGAGTTTGAACCCACATCCAATGCTCCTGGCCTTACTCCTTTTCCACCTGGTCTCTTGCACGCACAGGATACCCACCTTTCTTCTTTCCATCATATCAGCCAGCTCTCTCCCTTTACCAGTCATAGTGTCAACATTCAAAGTTCCAACTCTCACCTCAACATTCCTACCCTTCCTCCTCTCCCGCTGCCTCTGGACATGCCTCCCCCCTATTCCTCTCCTTCGCTCAACAGTAGCATAGTTTCCACTGGCACCCTGCAAGCCTACAGTACGGTCGGTCGTTGGTAACCCGGGCCTCGCCCGAACCAGTATGGAAATCCGATTTTTGATCGGTATATTTGATTTAGCAAAAGTTTTACACTGGATGCCCCCCCCCCCGACGCAACCCTCCCCATTTATCCGAGCCTTTAGACTGGCTTGTGCATCCCCAGTGGCTGGGTTGTTTCGATCCATAGGTGATGCTTAAAAAGAATTAGCTAAATAAGTTGAATCAGTTCTTTAATACATCTTGAACATTACTTGGGTTTGACTGCAGGGTAATATGGTGATGCTGGTGCGCTGTGAGGAGGAGGAAGATGAAGATGACGAAGGCTCGGAGAGGCTCCTGAAAGGCCTGACCCATCAGTGTAGCCTTTCTTTCCAAGTGCAAGGTCTCCCCACCGGCTACTGCAGGGACATCCACGGACAGGTGGGCTGAGGGCTTGATTGTACTTGTGGTGTGTGTGTGTGTGTTTGTGTTTTTATACACACCAGGGATTAATTGCCAACATCAGAATAACCAAAAGTGATGGCCCCAGAAAGGTACTCTTCTCATTTAAATTCACTATGCTACAAGGACTAAATAACTGGATTTTGATGCCACTGTTTGATTTGGTCATGGGGGTTTGTCACGTTTCTATATCAGTGAAACTGCAAAAAAAGTGTTTTGAAAACTGACTTCCATTTCTTCTCATGTCATTTCTTACACAAATGCAGTTCAACAGGTTTTACATAAAGGTATAAAAGACATTAAATAAGAGATACAGTAAAAGATAAATCAGAAGAGATTAAACAGCATTGATCAACAGCATTGGTATACATGGTAGGTCAAACAGCTCATACAAGGCAGTTGGTTACTGCCAGACAGCCGGTAACAAAAGATACGCAACATTTTTAATCAAAATGTATGTTTTGGGTTTCAGGTGGAAGTGTGTTGGAGGTGTAGACAAGGTGACAGTCAGCAGATGCAGAAGAAACTCTTCCAGTATAAGGTCCACGATAAAGGTGTCTCATTTTTTGCCCGCGGGACATCCAGTGCTGTTCTTTAGTCACGCTGTACAACTTCCTCGGCTGACTTTTCCCAGTGACTGGCCCGGTGGACTCCGAAAGGACAGAAACTTGAATTTTGTTTCACTGTTATGACTGGTACACCCCAAAGTTCACTAGATTCAAAAATATGACTACAATCCAAAAATGACGGTTGGTTATTTGCCACAGTGGTTGGTAAAGTAGCCAATCTCACCAGCCGAAACCATCATCAATTACGTGTATTTCCAACCACCCTGGATCCTGGACTGTCTGGAACACTTAACTTAAGGTCGCCCCATCTTGTTCACTGAATGTACAACTACAGATATGGTCATGCTAGAGTCTTTTCACCTCGACAAGGGAAAGTTTGGCTGTAAACAACATTGTCTCATTAAAGGTTTCTCCATTGTTACAAATAGCACTTAATTGGTGTCAAATATTATTGGTCATAGGAACCTCCGTCATTTGCCCAAGAGACTGGTCACAAATATTGTTCAAGAAATATTTTATTTGTAATTTTTGCATTGTTGAAATGACTTTTTATGATGTTCTTGCTGTAAATGGTGGCTGAATAAAATGACCCATAATAAGTCAAGTCAAGTCAGTTTTGTTTGTGTAACCCAATATCACAAATTAAAAATTTGCCTCAAGGGGCTTTACAGCAACACAACGTCCTGTCCTTAGACCCTCGCATCGGATAAGGAACAACGCCCTAAAAAAAAAACCTTTAACAGGGAGAAACCTCAGGGAGAGCAACAGAGGAGGGATCTCTCCCCCAAGATGAACCGATGTGCGATGGATGTTGTGTTGAGACAATTTACACAATACAAGATTGAAAGAGGACGACAGAGTTATAATGGAATTATAAAATATATGAAGAACATGATGAGGAGGACCCCGAGCAGTGTCCAGATGCCACCGGAACAGCCCAGGACTCGAGCCACACCATCCACCGCCATCCACCTCCATCACCATGTAGACCTGGCAGCAGGAGGACAGGCTCCACATACACACACGGGAGACTCACATCACACCATTCACACGCACAGGAGAAAAGACATTAGTCACACATTGGAGAGAGAGAGAGAAGGATACAACATTGAAACAGGATAACAAAATTCTGTGGATTTATAAGTTATGTATAAAGAATATGATGAGGACGCCAGGCAGCATCCAGGTGACTCTCTATATTGCCTTGAAAGCATAGACTATTTCAAGTCAATCTAGCTCACCCAGTACTCACTCACTCTCACTCTCTCTCTCTCTCTCTCTCTCTCTCTCTCTCTCTCTCTCTCTCTCTCTCTCTCTCTCTCTCTCTCTCTCTCTCTCTCTCCCTCCCTGCAATCAAATAATAATCCAGCCAGATCATCCAAACAAGATGGTATTTCCTTAATTAAAATGTAAGTGTTCTACCGTTTTGTTTTTCTGAGGATTCACTTTTTAAAAATGACAAACCATTGTGACCCAATTCACAATAGGCCTTACCTATAAATCACGAGAAGAGAATTCGTGTATAACTGAACACTCCTTACCGTTCTTACTGCCATTTCCGCATCACTTTATATTATCTTGAAGAGGTAAACTGTGATGGCCTGGCGGCCTGTCCAGGGTGTCTCCCCGCCTGCCGCCCAATGACTGCTGGGATAGGCTCCAGCATTCCGCGACCCCGACTGGGATAAGCGGCTTGGATAATGGATGCGTGGAGGCAAACCAGTCATTTCGAAGCCGTTTCATACTATAGCGAATTCGGGGGGGGGGGGCAGTCACAGGAACCGCCGCAGCCGGGACGCGAACCCGTATCTCCCGCACCGCGGGCGACATCGCTAACCGCTCGACTAAAGGATACGCTCCATTAGCTAAGGGCTACCGAGCCTATTCCTCCGTGTGATCGTTCCAATACGTTTGCTAAATCACAACTTCATTTTATCTACATGTTATTGAATCAGAATCATGTTTATTGACCATGTAGGTTCGCTACATGGAATATGACTCTGGTGTCGTGGCTCTCTCAGTGTGCTTAACACAGAATAACAACACTGAGTTTCCCCCGTCTCACCTGCTGCTTCCTGTCTGCCAGGAAGTGTTTAATCCACCAGCAGATGGGGGCCAGTACAGTGAGCTGGGTGAGTTTGGGGTGGAGGATATCTGGGACGATGGTGTTGCACGCTGAGCTGAAGTCCACAAACAGGACCCTTGTGTCAGGGAAGTAGGGGGCTGCCAACTAAAACCGAAAGTATTGTGGCAAGCCGGCGTGGAAGAATGAGTCAAGAAGCAGAGATCTCCTTTTAATTGCAACCCCCTTGCCCCATACACCGCATGACCCCGGGGGTGCTCTTTCATTCACACCGGCCATAACGGACAACAACATAATGAGTCCCCACCCCATCCCATCCCATCCCACCCCATTTCACAGGTGGTGACATCAGTCCCAGTCACGGTCCTACACTCAGTTAGTTAGTCAGTAAACGTACTCCTACTTAGTCTGAGTCGACCCCCCAAAACAACAACAACACAAGAACACGAACACCACATAATTAAAACACAATTCTAAATCTAACATTAACAGTCCCATCAGCCACTGCGCTCCCCCAGCGCAGAACCGCCGGCAGTCAGAGCGACCCCCTGCCCTGGTCGCTACAGTATGCTGACGTCATTGTTTTGTTTGTGAGGTGCGTGTGTAGCAGATTTGGAGGAGATGGCGACTCACTAGTCCAACGTAAAGAGCCCCGCTGACATTTGCCAGTGGGGTTTTCTCAAGATTGAGAGAAAAGGGGTCTTTGAAAACCGCGACCTCCAGGGCAGGATGAAAATTCTGGTCTACAGAGCGGTAGTGTTGCCCACCCTACTGTATGGATCAGAATCCTGGACCACATACAGCAGGCACCTGAAGGCACTAGAGGCACATCATCACAGGTGCCTCCGAAAAATCCTCAAGATCCCCTGGGAAGATGGACGCACCAACACCAGCGTCCTGGAGGAGGCTAACATTCCTGCCATCACTGCCACCATCACCCAACACCAACCAGCTCAGTTGGACTGGAGATGTCATCCGTATGCCTGACTTTCGCCTTCCAAAACAAGTCCCATACTCCCAGCTTCTCACAGGACAACGTGCCCCGGGAGGTCAAAGGAAAAGGTATAAGGATATCATCCAAGCAAACATAAAAAAAAAATGCCACATAGACCCATAGCAACCAATAGGGCGAGCTGGAGAAAACTTGTCCGGGAAGGAGCTGCACTATACAATAACAATCTCCGCCATACTGCAGAAGACAAGCGTAGACTCAGAAAGGAGGGAGTCTCCACCAAAAAGGCCCAAACCAATCCCACGACTACCACCACCCACCCCTGCCCACACTGCACCAAAATATGTGGCTCCAAGATCGGCCTTTTCACCCACCTGAAGACCCACAAGGACCAAGAAGGAGGACAGTTATACTCGACCCCGAGTGACCGCCGATGATGATGATGATAGTGTGTGTGTGTGTGTGTGTGTGTGTGTGTGTGTGTGTGTGTGTGTGTGTGTGTGTGTGTGTGTGTGTGTGTGTGTGTTGAATCACATTGGCAGCTGATGAGTATGTGACGCACAAAACAAGCTTGTACTACTGTGTATTAAAAGTTTTTTTCCTACATCTATCTTGATATACACTCACTGGCCACTTTATTAGGTACACCTTGCTAGTACCGGGTTGGACCCCCTTTTGCCTTCAGAACTGCCTTAATCCTTCGTGGCATCGATTCAACAAGGTACTGGAAACATTCCTCAGAGAGTTTGGTCCGTATTGACATGATAGCGTCACGCAGTTGCTGCAGATTTGTCAGCTGCACGTCCATGATGCGAATCTCCCGGTCCACCACATCCCAAAGGTGCTCTATTGGATTGAGATCTGGTGACTGTGGAGGCCATTTGAGTACAGTGAACTCATTGTCATGTTCAAGAAACCAGTCTGAGATGATTCGAGCTTGATGACATGGCGCGTTATCCTGCTGGAAGTAGCCATCAGAAGATGGGAACACTGTGGTCATAAAGGGATGGACATGGTCAGCAACAATACTCAGGTAGGCTGTGGCGTTGACACGATGCTCAATTGGTACTAAGGGGCCCAAAGTGTGCCAAGAAAATATCCCCCACACCATTACACCACCACCACCAGCCTGAACCGTTGATACAAGGCAGGAAGGATCCATGCTTTCATGTTGTTGACGCCAAATTCTGACCCTACCATCCGAATGTCGCAGCAGAAATCGAGACTCATCAGACCAGGCAACGTTTTTCCAATCTTCTATTGTCCAATTTTGGTGAGCCTGTGCGAATTGTAGCCTCAGTTTCCTGTTCTTAGCTGACAGGAGTGGCACCCGGTGTGGTCTTCTGCTGCTGTAGCCCATCTGCCTCAAGGTTCGACGTGTTGTGCGTTCAGAGATGCTCTTCTGCATACCTCGGTTGTAATGAGGGGTTATTTGAGTTACTGTTGCCTTTCTATCGGCTCGAACCAGTCTGGCCATTCTCCTCTGACCTCTGGCATCAACAAGGCATTTTCGCCCACAGAACTGCCGCTCACTGGATATTTTCTCTTTTTCAGACCATTCTCTGTAAACCCTAGAGATGGTTGTGCGTGAAAATCCCAGTAGATCAGCAGTTTCTGAAATACTCAGACCAGCCCGTCTGGCACCAACAACCATGCCACGTTCAAAGTCACTTAAATCACCTTTCTTCCCCATTCTGATGCTCGGTTTGAACTGCAGCAGATCGTCTTGACCATGTCTACATGCCTAAATGCATTGAGTTGCTGCCATGTGATTGGCTGATTAGAAATTTGCGTTAACGAGCCGTTGGACAGGTGTGCCTAATAAAGTGGCCGGTGAGTGTATGTATGTATATATACATATATATATATATATATATATATATATATATATATATATATATATATACACACACACACACACATATAGCGCCGCATTATGTAATAACGCCGCATTATGTAATAATGTAATAAATTTTCACATCATTATGTAATAACGCCACGTTTTTTTCAAATCAAGACCTAAATTTTGGTGGTTTATTACATAATGCACCAAATTATTACATTTTCTTCATAAAAAGTGTAACATCCGCATTTTGTAATAACCGGTGCATTATGTAACAACTTATTACAAAATGCGGATGTTACACTTTTTTATGAAGAAAATGTAATAATTTGTTTTCCTGTATCTGTGTTGATATTCTCCTCCTCATTAGTTGAGCACTTATAACACCATTGACGGTTTCGGGGGGGAAAACTATATATATATATATATATATATATATATATATATATATATATATATATATATATATATATATATATATATATATATATATATATATATATATATAAGATCATCTGTCTACTTTCAACGCCCAAAACAACTATGCCAAACCCTGAGAAACGAAAGGAGAGAGTTGGAAATTCTGTTGATGCTAACATGGAAATCCACAACTACAGTGGAAATCCGCCACCTACCCTCGAACTCAGCACAGCTTGGAGACGGTGGCGATTTCACCCAGTCGACTCTCCCTGCAACTGCCAGCAAAGCTCCTGCACCCAACAAAGGTGAACCCGAATCTCGAAACGAAGCTGACATTTCTCGACGCTATCCTCATTAATCAACGAGCGCGTGCCGTTGAGCAGTCATGCGGCGAAAACTGAGAATCTCGGAAGAACGGCGGACTCTGTGGGCGCTGAAATGAAGGAAACGAAAGAAAAAGCCAAGCAGGTTGATCTCAAACTTGAAATCAAACACGCCGGGTGAATGCATGCGAGACACGCATATCCGAGCTAGAGGGGCACTCAAGACGTTGGAATTTGAGACTGACAGGGGCATCTGACCTGAGAAGGAACAAGAAAACATCCGAGCCGAGGTCATCAGCATCTGCGAGCATATTTATCCAGCTGGAAAAGGCAAACTTTCTGAGGCAACTGACACTGTGCATAGGCTTGGGGGGGGGGGCTTAAATAACCCATATGCCATCATCCTGCAATTCACTTGAAGGGTTTACAGCGATGCTATCTGGAAATCTGCTCAAGGATCACCATTTCTGGCAGAAAAGGGGCTGCGCTTCACAGAGGACCTCACCCAAGCCGACGGGGAAAGAAGAACGTTGCTTTGGGCGTTCGTGAAGGAGGCTCGAGCAGCTAACAGGTCAGTTTCCTACATCGGTGCACGTGCCCCCATAGAAGGAATAGAAAAGACCTGCCTTATGTGGTACCTTCACCCACAGGAGAGGCCTGTGGCTTCGGTTTCTGCATATTGTAGCGAATTAGGAGGGCAGCACGGGAACCGCCACAGCCGGGACGCGAACCCGTATCTCCTGCACCTCGGGCGACAACGCTATGCAGTCGACTGAAGGGTCCGACCCGTGTATGTTACAATATATACCATCTGTTCTCATGTGGTCAACACTACATCGAGCAGCCCAGGCCTCAATCTTCAAACTATAACTAAAAGAAGAAGAGAAAAAAACAAAAACCTTTTTCTCTGCTATGGTGGGGCTGAAGGTAGGCTAAGCATCAGCAGTTTAATTAAGGCTTAGCTATAATATGTTCATCTCAGGTATGTTTCAGCTGTTGAACGTTAAACTTGTTCACGATCAGCGGAGCTCTTGGTTCCTTCCTGATTTCTATCCATTATCATTTTGACCTTATTCTTGTTTTCTTTCTATAAACTGACTTTGTCTATTGTTTCTCTAAATGCCAGAGGTCTAAGAAATTCTGTTAAATGTAAAGAACTTTTTTTGTTTGCCAAGATACACACAAAAAAAGTTTTTTTTAACGAAACTCCACTGAGAATGATCTAGATTTCTGGAGATGTCAATGGGGCAGTGATGTATGGTTTCCACATGGCACAGAACAAACAGCAGGTGTAGCGGTTTTCAAACATAATTTTGATGGTAATGTCTCACACTCTTACAGCGACCCTAACGGCCACTTTATTATGATGGTTGTCTCAATTAGTCAGGTTATAGTTATTATGTTAAATGTTTATGGGTACAATATCTCCATTGAAAACCAGATCTTATTTGATGAGATGGGAGAATTTTTTTTTTGTTTTAGTTAGATAAATTTCCTACTGCTTCATTGATTTTAGGCGGAGACTGTAATATAGTCTCCAACAATGCTATTTCCACCACGAAGACCTTCCTCTGTGCAGTCTAATTTGAAAGTGTTTATGGACAAATTTAGTATTTCTGATACTTAGAGGGAGAAAAATCCCCAAGTGAAATTGTACACTTGGAGTAATAAGGACGGCTCTAGGCAGTCAAGAATAGATTATTGGCCGGTATCTCAATCTATTATGAATAATGATATATCTATTGAGGTCCACCCCACTCCCTTGACTGACCACAAGGCAATTTCCATCAAAGTCAACTTTTCCCACATTGCACAAGATAATCTTGGAACCTCTTACTGGAAGCTCAACAATTCTCTTCTGAAATTTGACGAGGTTGTAGATCCTATTAAACAGCTGATTAAGGCACATTGGAAGAAGGCATCTGATCAGAATAAATATAGTAATCAATGGGAACTCTTCAAATTTGAGCTTGGAAAATATATGAGGTCTTTTGGCAGTACTCTAGCCAAATCTAGAATACTCGAGGAAGAGACTGTGGCATCCAGAATTAGAGCTCTGTCCCAAAAGGCAACTGACTGCTTAACTGATATTGAAAGAAAATAATTTACTGGCCTCCAGGATAAATTAGATATTATCTACAAAAGCAAGGCTCAGGGTGCTTTCACAAGATCTCGTAGAAAACGGATGGAAGAAGGGGAACAAAACTCTGCTTACTTTTTTAGATTAGAGAAATCAAATTCCAAATGCTCATCCATTGAATCCTTAGAAATTGATGGCAGAATTACAAACAATTACGGGGAGATTGTACACTTTTATGCTGACTTCTATAGTAACCTTTACAACTCTAATTACTCTGTAAAGGCCACTTCTAGGTTTTTTAATTCAATTCACACTTGTAAAACCATACCCAACATTGATAAGCAATTCTGTGATAATCACTGAAGAGGAAGTTCAAAATTCTATAAGGGATCTGAAATATAATAGATCACCTGGTAATGATGGTATCACATCTGAATTTTATAAACTATTTTCTGAAGAGTTAATTCCTTTCCTGCTTGAAGTCTTCAAAGAAAGTATTGGTTCTGAAGCCCTCCCCCCAACCACGACCCAAGGTCTTATTACTTTAAAAAAGATTTGCAATCGATTGGCAATTGGTGGCCTAGCTGTCTTTTGAATAATGACTACAAAATTCTGGCCCTGATCCTTGCAAAGAGAGTTAAAAAAGGTTTAGATTCTATTGTTGATGAATGTCAATCTGGCTTTATGAGAAACAGACACAAATTGCAAATAATATCAGATTGGTTCTTGCTTTATTAGACTATTCTAATCTTATCAATCAAAACAGTTTTATTTTATTTCTAGACTTTTATAAGGCTTTTGACTCTTTGGAACATGTTTGTATTTTTGAATTTCTTTATAAATTTGGGTTTGGACATTTTTTCTGCAAGACTAGGAAAACTTCATATAATTCAGAGAACTGCTCTATTAGACTCAAGCATGGGACTTCACCACGTTTCAACCTCACTAAAGAGGTCAGGCAGGGTTGCCCAATCTCTCTGTATTTGTTCCTTCTTGCTGCCCAACTCCTCTCAACATTTATTCTTGAGAGTGATGTTATGGTAGTACGTAAGGGCACATGTGGGTATCTGTCAGTTCATGTGACTAGAGTGACAAACAAGTGTGGC
Source organism: Lampris incognitus (assembly GCF_029633865.1). Lineage (NCBI taxonomy): Eukaryota > Metazoa > Chordata > Actinopteri > Lampriformes > Lampridae > Lampris > Lampris incognitus. Next base: position 50,711,039 of record NC_079219.1, read on the forward strand.
AAGTAGCACAAGGCCATATAACCAGCACAGAACGTTAGTAGAAGATAAACTTGTTTATGCCCAAAAGTATGATAAGTGACATTCCATCATGTAAGTGTAACCATTATTATGCAGGAAACAGTAGTAGTACCATGTCAAGACAACCATTAAACTGTCAAAGGGCGATGACTGAAGACATCCTAACATCTTCCTTGCATCAATAGAGAGGCTCCTGCTCCGCCAACATGTCCTGATCAACAAGGACCCTGATTAACAGCAGGACATTGACTGACGCAAGTAGATTGTTCACTAGATTTGTAAATGGTATAAAGACAGTGAGGCTTTTGTCTGATTTTCAGTCACTCTGCAGACCTGACTCAGACTTTGTTGATACGTCAGTAAAAGTCTTATTTTGAAGGATCCTCATCTCATTGACTTTTTTTTGTTGCAATTTCTCTGTATCACTGGCCACCACAATGTGCAAGGAGTTTCTTTAACAGGTCGTCAGATAATCATCAGTCAACTTGCTGATGATACTACATTATTTCTAAAGGATACATCGCAGGTTTTCAAGGATAAATCGCATCAAGATATTTTCTGAAGCTTCAGGTCTCTCCTTAAATATGGGGAAAATGTGAACTTCTGGCCATTAAGGAGTGTATCAGTCCTTCTGTATACAACATCCTTGTAAAGAGCCAAGTCAACTATTTGGGGATTGTGGACTAAGAATGCAAATGTCAGATGCTCTTTGAATGTTGATCCCATTATTCAGAAAGCACAGAAAAGATTTGATTGATGGCTATAGAGAGACTTAACCCTCAGAGGTAGAACTCTGTTAACCAAGGCAGAAGGAATATCTAGAATAAAATATGCTGCACTTTCTCTTTATGTGGACAAATCCGTCTATAAATCAATAGATCCAGTGTTGTTCAGATGTATCTGGAAAAACAAAACTCACTATGTGAAGGATTCTGTAGTTATGAGCACATCGTGATTTGGAATGACCTGGCCAAGGGGCCGCATGTATATAGAAAAGAGAAGGGGGCCAAATGAAGGATAACATTGAGACATTCTGCTCATTTTGTGATAACAGTAATGAAACTACCTTACATCTATTTTGGACATGCCCATATACTCAGACATCTTGGAAAGATATGTGTAAACTTATCAAGAAATATTTATGTAATGATTTCTCCTTGTTATATAAAGATGTATTGCTTGGCTTCTATGATGACAGATCTAAAACAAATGAGTAATTTCTAATCAACCTCATTCTTTTACTAAGCAAATTTCACATTCACAAATGTAAATTTAGTAACCAAAAACCTTTATTTATTGTACTTGAACATGAAGTCAGGCATTATGTCAAAACTATATCAACTTCCAACAGCACAAAACGTTTTAAAACCCTCAACATGTGTGGACTTTTCAACATATTTGCATAATTTGTAATATAAGACATGATACCCCTGGCTCCCACTTTCCATGCTGTAGTTGGCTTGTTTTTTTTGTTTTTGGTTTTTTTGTTGTAGAGTATGGAGTGCTATGTTGTAAGCAAACAATTCTGTGTATTTTTGTGTTATTAAGATTTTATTTTGTAATTTCAAAAAGTGTAGCAGATTTGGAATAGAGTGTTTACTTTATCATTAAAAATGTACATTCCGGGGTCCGCGGTGGTGTAGCGGTCTAAACATCGGCTTTATGTTGATGCAGTTGCCCACTGGGGATCGAGGTTCGCGCCCCGGTCTCGTCAGATCCGACTATGGCCGGACTCGATGAAGCAGCAATCATTGGCAACGCTGTCTTCGCGAGGGGGGCGGAGTCGGCTTGTGTTCGTCACGTGAATGCGTCTACTGGGTGTGTCGGAAAAACCAATGGTTCGGCCTGGAGTCGCCTCGTCACAAAAGTGTGGAGGTGTCTCCTTCGAGACTGCCGGCCGGGGAGATGCAGTTGGCGAATGCATGCAGTACGAGGGTGGGTGTTTGAATTAAAATAGGGATCGTTTAGCCACTAAATTGGGAGAAAAATCAGAAATACATTTATTAAAAAAAAAGTACTGTGGTAAACGTAGAAGCAACGACAAAGGTAAATTTGCAGCCCCTTTATTGACCTCACACAGAAACAAGAACTTATGGAAATGTGACACAATACATGGTGGTCATCTACTCGAACAATAAAGTTGTTCAGGGTTTCAGTTCCAAGGTTACACAACACAACAGAATGACAACTACAATTACACCACAACAAATAGTAATCACATAAACACATAAAACCACATAAAACACTTACAAAACATTTAATAACAATTGACAATCTGCACGCAGTGCCTGATGGGTAAAACAGGACAATTGGCACAATTCTGACGGGGTAGCAACTTCGCTACATTACCCCCTCCAGCGTGTCGCCTGTCCTCAGCCGACAACAAAGTCCCTTTAGCGAAGGGGAAGCCGTCTCCGCCGCCGCGGGGGCACGGGTCTCTGTTCCCCACTGTCTGTCCGGTTGGTAGGGCCTGTGGGTGTAGGAGGGACCGTCCCGGGTGGGCTAAACTGATCTACAGGTTCTTCAGCCAAGGGGCGGTAAGGTGCCAAACGGTCCCGGTGCAGAACTACCACCCGCCCCGGGACACACAGTTTCACCCGGTACACAACATCCGAAAGCTGCTCCAACACCTCACAGGGCCCCACCCACTGGCTGGCGAGCTTGGGGGAGACTCCTCTCTTCCGGGTTGGGTTGAAGACCCACACCTTTGCTCCTGGGGTGAAGGAGCGGCCCTGACAACGAGTGTCATATACCCGCTTTTGTTTTGCACCTGCCTGTTCCTGATGCTGCCGAGCAAACTCATGTGCCTTGGCCAGACGTTGTTGGAGGTCCCGCAGGTACTCGAAACCGGGTAACTTGGAAAGGTCAGTACCCGGGGGCATGCCAAAGGCTAAGTCCACAGGGGTCCGCAGTTCTCTCCCGAACATGAGCGCGGCCGGTGTACACCCAGTACTTTCTTGTACTGCCGACCGGTACGCCCACAGGACCAGGGGTAGATGACAGTCCCAGTCTCGCTGGTGCCGTGAGGTGACAATAGCGAGTTGTGTTGTGAGCGTTCGATTGAACCTCTCCACCAGTCCGTCGCTCTGGGGGTGGAGGGGCGTTGTCCTGGTCTTCTTCACCCCCATGAGTTGACACACCTCAGCGAATACCTGTGCCTCGAAGTTCCGCCACTGATCGCTGTGTATTTCTTCGGGCGCACCGAACCGACAGAACATCTCACACACCAGCCGCTCGGCTGTAGTGGCAGCGCTCTGGTCTGGGAACGCATACGCCTCAGGCCATTTGGTAAAGTAGTCCATGGCCACAAGGACATACCGATTTCCGTTGTCTGTGGTGGGAAATGTGCCAAGAAAGTCCACACCAACCCGTTCCATGGGGGGCGCCACCTGATATTGTTGTAGAGGGGCATGGGAGCGTCTGGTTGGTCCTTTCTTGGCAGTGCAGGCATCACAACAGTGCACAAAAAGTTCAGTGTCATGCCTGCATCCGGCCCAGTAGAACCGTTGGCGCAGTTTGTTCAGCATCTTTGCCACCCCATAGTGACCTGCCCCCACCGAGCCGTGGGCTGCCCGTAACACTCGTTGGCGCCAGTCCTTGGGCACCAGTAACTGCCACACACTTCTTCCCCAGCCTGGCGCTTGCCAGACCCGGTACAACAGTCCATCATGCCGGGCCAAGGTGGCCCACTGGGAAAAGTAGGCCTTGGTCTCCACCGACATGGCAGAGACAGCTTGCCAGTGGGGGCGTGCCTTGGCGTCGACCCACTGTCCCACCCTGGCCAGGGTGGGATCACTATCCTGCGCTGTTTGCCACTCCTGCTTGTCCATTGCCATCAGCCACGCCTCCTCTGGCTCAACCTGCTGCGTGGTGGACACTTGGAGGATTGTTCTGTCTCGCTCCTCTTGGCGCTCACAATGTCTACAATCCTTGCAGGGACGACGGGAGAGGGCATCTGCATTGCTGTGCAGGCGCCCAGCTCGGTGCTGGGTCTCGAAGTCGTAGCTCTGCAGCTCCTCAATCCATCTAGCCACCTGGCCTTCGGGCTCCTTAAAGCTGAGCAGCCAGATCAGGGCCGCATGATCCGTCCGCAGGAGAAAGGTCTGGCCATAGAGATAGGGGCGAAAATGATTGAACGCCGCGACCACTGCCAGGAGCTCGCGTCTTGAAACGCAGTAATTGCGTTCAGGGCGGCTCAAGACACGACTGTAGTAAGCCACCACTCTCTCTCCCCCAGCAACTTCCTGAGACAGGACGGCCCCCAGCCCCACATTGCTGGCGTCTGTGTCCACGATGAAGCGGCACTTAGGATCAGGAAGGGCCAGGATGGGTGCAGTGATCAAGGCGGTGCGGAGCCGGGCAAAGGCGGCTGCACAGTTGTCGTCCCAGTGGAACTCCCGTCCCTTCTCAGTGAGACGGTGTAGGGGACTGGCAATGGAGGCAAAGCTGCGGACAAAACGTCGGTAGTAGGAGACGAGCCCCGTGAAGCTGCGCACCTCGCTGACGTTTCGCGGAACTGGCCATTTCTCGACCGCCTCCACCTTAGTAGGATCAGGGGCCACGCCCTCTGCCCCCACCACATGGCCCAAAAACTTGGTCTCACGTCGAAGGAGGTTGCATTTCTTGGGGTGCAGGCGCAGGCCCGCCCCCCGAATGGCTTGGAAGACCTGACGGAGGTTCTCTAGGGCCAGCTCGAAGTCAGCGGCATGAACCAGAAGGTCATCAAGGTAAACCACGCACCGGTTGCAGGGAATGTGAGCCAGCACCCTCTCCATTAGTCTCTCGAACGTGGCGGGGGCATTGCAGAGACCAAAGGGCATCACACAAAACTGCCAGAGTCCCTGACCGATGGTGAAGGCCGTCTTGGGTCTGTAACCGCTCCATAGGTCAAGTGAGCTGAACCACTGTGACCCTGCGATGTGGTCCAGAGCGTCGTCAATGCGGGGCAAGGGGTAGGAGTCCTTGCGAGTTGCATTGTTAAGCCGACGAAAGTCCACACAGAACCTCCAGGTAGCATCTTTCTTTTTGACCAGGATGGCAGGGGCGGCCCAAGGGCTATTGGATGGCTCTATCACCCCGGCCGCAGCCATCTCTAGAATCATCCGCTCTGCAACTTCACGCTTGGCAAGCGCTAACCGGTAGGGTCGCAGTCTAATGGGTGGGGTTGTACCAGTGTCGATTGTGTGCTGCACCAGGTTGGTCTGGGTGCATTCCTCTTCGCGTGCACGAAAATCTCAGCGAACTGTTGGAGCAGGTCTTTCAGCTGTTGACTCTGCTGAGGGTCCAGCCCTTCACTGCTCCGCTGATACAGATCCTGGATGGCGGCAACAGTGTCCGGCGAGGGTGTCTGAGGAATGGTAGCCTCAATGAGGGTCGTCGTCATTGTTGGTGGGCTGGGCAGTGTCGTCATCCCCTCGGTTGGCAGTGGAGGTGGGGGCGGCGGCGGCGGCATGATGACAGGTGGAGTTGGCTGGATGTGGATACGTCCCACCTTCCTCTCCGGACGGCGCCGGAGGGCCAGGGTCTCTGTGCCAAGGTGAATGGCATTACTCGACACATCAACCAGAGCCCCCCAGCGAGTCAGCAAATCCAGCCCGATGATGCAAGGGTCTTGTATTTCAGCCAACCAAAACTCGTGGGTGGCTGCAACTTTCCCTGCCCGCACCTGCAGTGCTCTCTTCCCCAGCATGCTGGTTAGTTCCCTAGTCACAGTTCTGATTTTACAAGTGGTGGGCTTCCACTCTGTCTCTGGCAGCACCCCTGGACGCACAATGGAGATGGTGGACCCTGTGTCCACAAGGGCCCAGCAGCGGTGTCCACCAATGGAGCAACAAAGATAGAGACCGTGTGCGTGGCCCACTCTGCCGATCTGGGAAGAGTTCTTAATGGGGGATATGGTCGGTTGGCTGGGTAGCAGTCTCCCCGCGGTGCCACCCCATTCTAGTTTTCCGACTGGGGAGTGCTACGGCATCCCGGTGCAGGGGCAGGGCAGTCACGGGCCTTGTGCCCCGCTTCTCCACAGCGGTAGCATGGATCACGAGGCGACCAAGGTCTGAAGGGTGGTTGGCGTCGGCCTGGTTGCTTTCGGCGTGGTGACGGACAAGCCTGGCAGACGAGCCCTCTTTCGACGTCTCCTTCATCTGCGTGGACCTCAGCCTGACGCACTCGGGGTCTTGGTTGGTTGTGTGGGGCCATCACAGCCTCCACCCTCTCTGCCTCTTCCAATGCAGTCATGAAGGCTGTAGGTGCCGTGATGCGGAGGTGCTCCTTCAACCTCTCTGGGGTGAGCCCCTGGATGAAGGCACTCAGGGCTAACTCGTCACGAGCTGCTGGATCAAAGGTGGGGAAGCCACGATGTGCAAAGAAGTGCACGTCTGCTGCATAGGTTCCCAGGGTCTCGCCCTCTTGGCGGCGGCGGCGGGCCAGTCGGTCTCGCATGCTGTCAGTAGAGACCCGTTGACCAAAGCGTCGGTCTAAAGCAGCGGCCAGTGTCTCGTAATCCTGCTGTTCTGACGGCATAAGGTCGAGCAATACCTGCAGCGCATTCCCTTCGAGCGCCAGGGCAACATGAGCAGCAGTGTCTTGGGTGCTCCACTGGTTGTGACTTGCTACCAGTTTCACTTGAGCTAGGTATGGCTCCAGGGCTGTGATGCCCGCATACCGTGGGAGCTGGAAGATGCTTGGGGATGGCAGCATCACATTAGCAGGGGGTGCTGGGGTTGTAGTGACGTCGGTCAGCGAAGTGGTGACGGTGACCGGTGACGTAATGGCGGCGGCCGGCGGCGACATGGCGGCTGTTGATAGTGGATGGGCGGCGTCCGGCGCCGGCAATGAGACGGCGGTGGAGACAGCGGCGGCCGTCGCTGGAGATGAGACGGCGGTGGAGACAACGGCGGCCGGCGATGACATGACGTCGGCCGGCGGCGGAATGACGGCTGTTGGTAGTGGGTGGGTGGTGGCCGGCGGTGACATGATCGGTGTTGAAATCAAAGTAGGCCGCGACTTCTCGGCGGCAGTTGCCGCCTCCGAATCGCTGAACCGGCCGGCCGTGTCGGGTCCTGAAGGACAGGGGGCGCTGGCTCCGTCGGCCCTTCCTCCGCGGGACATTTTTTCCGAGCGGCGATGCTTTCTCCCCGGGAAAGCTTTATCCGGACACTCGATGAAGTCCTCAACCTCCCGGAGCTCTACATCGAAGCTTCTTCTTGACGTTGCCATCTTCGATTTGTGGGTATTGGCTGCAATCCCAATTCTGACACCAGTGTGGTGAACGTAGAAGCAACGACAAAGGTAACTTGCAGTCCCTTTATTGAACCCACACAGAAACAAGAATTTACGGAAATGTGGCGCAATACATGGTGGTCATCTACTCGAACAACAAAGTTGTTCAGGGTTTCAGTTCCAAGGTTACACAACACAACAGAATGACAACTACAATTACACCACAACAAATAGTAATCACATAAACACATAAAACCACATAAACACTTACAAAACATTTAATAACAATTGACAATCTGCACGCAGTGCCTGATGGGTAAAACAGGACAATTGGCACAATTCTGACGGGGTAGCAACTTCGCTACAGTACATTCCACGTAGCTCTAGCCCACTGTTTAAAATAAAGGTATAGTTTGTTTGTTTGTTTGTTTGTTTGTTTTTTTGCATTTTTACATTAGGAAAAGTTAGGCATACTGTTGGGTCTTAGACGTTAGTTACACAGCCACCTGCCTCTACTGGGGGTGGGGGGTGGGGGCAGCACCCACCACTAGGGGGCAGCCCCCCTTCCTGCGCTAATGCCTTGCGCGTGTCCCTGGGAAGTCGAAGTGTTGGAAGATGTAGTGCAATCCCATGCTGACTGCATCGTTCACTGACCTGTTTGCTTGGTAGGCAAATTGCAGGGGGTCAAGCAGGTGGCCTGTGATTTCCTCCAGGTGGGCCAACACCAGTCTCTCGAAGGATTTCATGACCATAGACATTAGGGCAAAGGCTCTGTAGTCATTTAATCCTGTAATATGGGGCTTCTTGGGATGATAGTGGAGCTGTTGAAGCAGGAGGGGACTTTACACAGCTCCAGTGATCTGTTGATGATCAGTGTAAAAATGGGGTATTGTATTTTTAAATCACGTCAGGACACAGCGCTGTCGCTCGACACAACCTCTCCGTGGCATTCTTTATTTAGACTGACACAGCATCAAAGGCAGACCCGATCAAACAACCCAGAGCCCGCAGGCATCACCAATCGATCCCAGCACAAAATCAAATGCAGCACTGTCGTTGTGTGCAGACATAACATTCCCCCCCCCCCCCCGGCAGGATTTCAAACATGAAAGGTTGACACAAAGTCCTCTAGGTGGCCAGGGCGTAAACGTGTGCGAACAGGTCGCGGGGCGGCCTGAGGCTGGGCAGGCCGAGGTGGGGAGGGAGATGGCAGGGGAAGCTGAGGCCCAGAAATGTCTGGGGCCCGTGTAGGAGCTGCATGAAGCCCCGGGGCGTCTCGCCATGCTGAGGGAATGGCTATGGTTGTGTCACCAGCTGTGTGTGGCGGAGCTGACACCTTCCGTAGACGACTGGAGTGCCACCGAGTGCCATCGCTGAGGAGGTAAGTGGCTGGGCCCAGCTGACGGGTGACTTGGAGAGGAGAGGACCAGTATGAAGCCATTTTATTGTCCCTGTGGGGCCTGCGGACCCTGACCCAGTCTGACACATTGATGTCTGGCACCCTGGTTCGTTTTGACTGGTCAAACCGTTGCTTCATCTGCGTCTGCTGACGAGTGACTGAGGCTCTGACCCCAGAGGGAGGTGCCTGAGGTGTGGAGGGGCGGAGCCTGTCAAGGGGCATGCACAGTTCCCGGCCTAGCATGAGAGAGGCTGGGGAGACGCCTGTGGTCGAGTGCTGTGTGGCCCGATAGTGCAGCAGAGTGTGACGGATGGCCTGCGTGAAAGAGCACCCTTGGGCCATGTGTGCTCTGAGGCCGTTCTTCAGTGACTGGTGAAAATGTTCAACGCCGCCATTGGCCTGGGGGTGGTAGTACGCAGTGCGTATATGACGGATGCCCTTGCTTTCGAGATAAGCAGTGAACTCGGCAGAGACCAGCTGAGGGCCGTTGTCAGTGGTGATGGCCTTTGGGAGGCCCTAGCGAGAGAAAAGAGAGTCCAGGAAGTCGATGATGATCTGTGAGGTCACAGTGCCGGAAGTGGTGAGTTCAGGCCATTTTGAGTGTAGATCGTAGGCGACCACCATGAAGCGTTGGTGGTGGGGAACTCCATGGATCTCACCACAAATGTCCAACTGCAGGTGTTCCCAGGGCTGAGAGGGCCAGGCGAGAGGTTGCAGGGGTGAGGGAGCCTGGTGGCCAGTCTTGCCACACACAAGGCAGGCAGAACAGTCCTTCACCAGAGCCTCAATATCTCTTGTCTATCCCCGGCCACCACACCAGGTCTCGGCAGCGCTGTTTCAGTTTCACAATGCCCAGGTGGCCTTCATGCGCCGTATTCAAAACACGTGCACGGAGAGCAGCTGGGACCACTGTGCAAAACCCACGTGCCACGCAGGTGTCGTTCCAGCAGGAGAGCTCCTGTCTGACTCGGGCGAACGCAGCCAGCTCCTCTGGGACCTTGTGAGGCCAGCCGTTCTGGATGTAGGTGCGGAGCTGGGAGAGGACAGGGTCCTGTTCGGAGGCTGCCCTCAGCTCCTGCAGAGAGACAGTGGCCTGGAGGGGTGTGTGTAGCATTTGGACAATGTCCTTTTCCACACAGTCAGTGTCCGTCTGTGGAGCTGGGGTGGAGACAGAGCGAGAGAGCAGGTCGGCGACAACATTGTCTCTGCCTGGGGTGAACTGCAGGTTGAAGTTGTACTGGCGGAGGCGGTCAGACCAGCGGTGCAGCCTCAGGGGTTTGTGGCCTGTCCCAGATGTGGACAGCAGCGCTGTCAGGGCCTGGTGATCTGTCCTGAGGGTGAAGGAGCGGCCATAGAGGTAGAGGTGCCACCTTTCACAAGCCCAGATACAGGCTAACGCCTCACGCTCACCCACGGAGTACCGCTGCTCGGTCAGGTTGAGGGCATGGGAGGCGAAGGCAATGGGCTTCTTCACACCGTTCTGGGTTTGAGACAGCACAGCCCCTATCACTGTGGCTGATGCGTCACAGGTCACAAAGGTGGAGCTGGAGATGTCGAAGTGAGCCAACACTGGTGGTGAAGTCAGTTGAGTCTTGAGATCACGCACAGCGTCACTGCATGCCTTTGACCACACCCATGGCTCGTCCTTACACAGCAGCTGGCGCAGGGGGGCTGTGGTCGCAGAGTACTGGGGAAGAAACCTCAGGTAGTAACTTGTCATACCCAGGAAGGAGGTGACCTGGGCGGCCGAGCTGGGCTCAGGGATGGCCTGAATGACGTCCACGTTGGATTGTAGTGGAGTTACACCGCTCGCTGACAGCCGGAACCCCACAAAGTCGATGGCTGGCACAGAGAGGACACATTTCTCAGCATTGAGAGTTAGCTTGTGCTTGGACAGGGCTGCGAAGACCATGTTAAGGCGCTTGTCGTGGATTTCACTGGTGGGCCCGTGTACCACTATATCGTCCAGATAAATGGCCACGCCCAGTATGCCAGCCAGCACGGAGACCATGATTTTCTGGAAGCAGCTAGGGGCGGAGCTGAGACCGAAAGGCATCCTGGTGTAGCGAAACACTCCTGCATGTGTCACAAAGGCTGTGAGGTTTCGGCTGCTGGGGTGGAGGGGCACCTGTAAGTACCCCTGTCTGAGGTCGAGCTTGGAGAACACCTCAGAGCCATAGAACTGAGCAGTGAGTTCTTCTGAGGTGGGCAGTGGATACTTATCAGGGACCACTGCCTTATTTACTGCACGTAGATCGACGCAGACACGCAGGCCCCCCGACTTGCCTCTTAGCCACCACGAGGTTTGAGACCCAAGGTGACGCGTCCACCGGTTCAATGATGCCAGCTTCCAGCAGTTGTTGCAGCTCGGCGGAGACCCCATCACGGAGAGCCAACGGGGTGCGGCGCAGTGGTTGGATGACAGATTTCACAGCAGGGTTGAGGAGAGGTTGATGGGTGAAGGCGGAGAGGCAGCCCAGCCCCATAAACAGCGATGGCCACTTCTGCTGCCAAGGTGTGGCGACAGTCAGGATTGCTGCCCCCCTTGTGTCTAAGAGGGAGAACCCCAGAGCGGAGAACAGGTCCAGGCCCATCAGGTTGGCCCCACGGCGTGCCACATGAAAAACTGCATTGGGCACCAGCTTGGTTCCATAGCGGACAGTCACTTGGAGAGAGCCAACCAGATCGATTTTGGAGTCACCATACCCACAGAGGACAGCTGAGGGTGCGGACAGTGGCAGTGAACCGAAAAATTGACTGTAGGTATCAACATTCAGGAGAGACACACTTGCACCGGTGTCCAACAGCAGGGGGATGCACACATCATTAATGTTGACTGTGCATGATTTGAATGACACTGGCCCAGAGCTCACCTTGTGAATGACGGCGGTTGAAGACTGGGGGGTGTGGCCCTCTGACCCAGCCGGGGAAGATCGACAGACGTTGGCAAAGTGATTGTGCTTACCGCAGCTACGGCATATCTGGCCACGGGCAGGGCAGTTCTGAGCCCTTGAAACATGAGACCGAGACCCACAGTTACCACAGGACTGTTGAGGGCGGGGCCGAGAACGCCGTCGTTGCAGTTGCAAGACGTCCCCAGTGGAGTCGGCGCCCGCCTCGCTCTGGTTGGGTTGCGTCCCGAGGGGCAGCCGTGAGTAGAGGGAGGAGTCGTTGGCAGCTTGACTGGAGGTGGCCACTTGCTGTGTATTTAGCATAGCAGCACACTCAGCTGCTCCCTCAACCTGTACTGCGATGGTAATTGCTCTGGACAGCAGCAGATCGTCTTTTTCCAGCAGGAGAGTCTCACGCACCTTTGCGTTGTTGATGTGTTCGATTAGCTGGTCGCGAACCATCTCGTCCTGAAGCGCGCCAAACTTGCATGAGCTAGCTAGCCCTCGCAAATTAGCTACGTACTGCCGCACAGACTCACCAGGCAGTTGGTGTCGCTGACGGAATATAAATCGCCGAAGGAGGGCACTCTGTGGAGCAGCGAAATGGGTGCTCATAAGTCCCACAGCTTCGGCAAAGCTTGTGACGTTCCCCAGAGTCCCGAGCACACGATGACCCTCTGCTCCCAAGCAGTGTAGCAACAGAGCCGTCTTCCTAGCCTGGCTCACGTCGTCGAGCCCTGAGGCGATGATGTAATTTTCAAAACTATGTAGCCAGCGAGTCCATGGTACCGGAGGCTCGCCAGGTAATGCCAGGAAGGGGGCAGGTGGTGGGAGAGAGATATCAGCCATCCTCGTCGCCAATATTGTATTTTTAAATCACGTCAGGACACAGCGCTGTCGCTCGACACAACCTCTCCGTGGCATTCTTTATTTAGACTGACACAGCATCAAAGGCAGACCCGATCAAACAACCCAGAGCCCGCAGGCATCACCAATCGATCCCAGCACAATAGAACAGCACCAAATCAAATGCAGCACTGTCGATGTGTGCAGACATAACATGGGGGCCAGCTGGTCAGCACAGACTAAGACAGGAGTGTGACACACCATCCGGGCCCAGTGCCTACCTGGTCTTCTGTCTCTAGGAGAGCTGGTGCATGTCCTTACCATATCCTGAGTGCAGGTGGGGTTCGGTGGGGAGGGGAGAGGGGCTGGCAGGGGGGTGCAGTTGGTTGTGTGTTGTGGCCAGAGAAAGTGAGGGGTCTGAACGTTCACTTATCAAACCTGCAGCAAAACCCATTTAGATCGTCAGCCAAGTTGGTTCCCTGCAGTGTGGGGGGATGGTCTCCTTCAGTTGGTAAAGTCTTTCAAACCTCTCCAGACTGATGATGGGTCGTTGGCAGAAAACCTTATTTTAAACTTTTCAGAGTAGCACCTTTTTGTTACTCTGATCTCCTTTGTGAGTGTATGTCTGGCTTTGTTATCCTATCCTATCCTATCCTATCGTCACTCCTGTAGGCTTCCTCTGGCCTGACGAAGCTGCTTGACTGGCGACTGCTGAGAAATTGGAGAGAAATTACAAGAAGAACTGGAGCAGAAATGGAATGGACCTAACCAGAATATCTGCCAGATACTGACCAGAATACGAGAAAAGGTTTTGGCATTCATTGCCATGCTCATAAATTGCACTGCTTAAAGGGGAAGTTGGAAAGAACCAAGATGGTGCTGGACGCTGCCAGGAGATATTTGAATGTTTCTGACATATCTGGAGAAGATCAAATGTTAACATTGCGGGAAGCATTTGCGTCAACTCAGGCTGGTGGACAATGTCCTGAATGGGATCACTTTGGGTGCACAAAGTAGTGAAGTTCTCACGTTTCAATAGGTGGCGGTAGTGCAACATCTAAGAATGGAACAAGAAGATGAAGCCGAAGAAGACGACGAAGAAAAAGCAGAAGAAGAAGAAGCAGAAGAATTAGCAGAAGCAGAAGAAGACGCCGCCGCCAGAGGTCGCTGTATCACCGTCTTTCCACAATGAGAGGTCGGAGTTGAGAGGGCTCAGTGGGGATTTGACAACCAGTGACTGTAAACCAGATCGAGGAATTTAAGAGAGTCTGTGCATTAAAAAAAACGTGGTTTCTCATCAGTTATTTCAAGAGGACAACGACGACGGCTGCAGAGCGGGATCCTGTGAGCCAAGAGGTTCTCGTCCAGGCAAGTGTGCCCGTGTACGTTTCAGCTACTCCCCTAGCTCCGTAGCATCACCGACTGCCTAGTAAACTAGTTAGCTCCGCGGTTGTAGAAAGCATGGGAGTCCCAGACCACTGCCCCACCACTTCCAACTATTATTGTAGATAGCCTGCGCATTTGGCTCAGCTGGCAAACTCACCGGGGTGTCCTAAATATCCTTGATGATGTTAAAAAGAAAAACTGCCCGAACTTGATGACCCACGTTTGTTTGTTTTTTAACTTGGAACATCGTCACCACGCCGGTGAAATGGTTTAGTTGCTAGTTGACACTGTTGTTATGCGTTTAACAGTACGAGCTTACTTAGCAACATTGCCGTGGTTGTATTTATCTGCCGTGTAACGTTTAAACCGTTGCCTGTATGGAAGTGTTAAACACGTCTTATCTGGAACTGGGTTCACTGGGTTCATTCAGCCCATCTCACATAGCCAGCAAGTGTAAAAATGTTCCTTGTTCCGTGACGCTGATATGCTAACTTATGCTAACAGACACTTGACAGTTCGCCGTCTAGCTAGCCCACCTTAGCTAACTAGGTAGTGGCACGAGCATGTCTTCTGGAAAGGGCCTGTCCCCCCCCCTCCCCAAATCACAGCCAGTTTGCGAGCCTGTTTTGTGTGATTTTAATTTGGAACTGGCAATAGTTCGGTACCGCCATAGCTGAGCTTACTGTCGCTGTTCTACTTCTGGCAGGTGATGTTGCGACAGGGTTGCATCACTCTAACGTCCCTGTGTGAAGTTCAGAGCCTTGTGGGAGCTGTTTGCTCTGTTGTGAAATGGGTGACTGTTGCTAGTTTCTGATACCCGTTATAACATGGACTGTTCTACTCGACCCAATTTATCTTTCCAGGGGTTACTTGCAGAAAAATACTAATTAATTCAGTTGCTCTTTATTGGCTGATATTTCACTCTTCCCATTTCCCCCCTTTCTGTCTAAAAAGTGAGTTACCTGGAAACCCCCCCCCCCCCCCCATACATGACGAGCTGCCTGTCAATTCTCTGACTTGTATTGCAAACCTTGGGGAGTGTCGTTACTGGTCATATGTGATTTGATAATGGTTACTGATTGACAAACTGTTTTATCCCTTGTATCATCAGTAGTAAAAGGTCCCCGTGCAATAAAACCACAGCTCATTCGCCCACAGCAAGCTTGTCCGCACAGTTGTGACCAGGTTTTTATGCTGCACTGGGCAGAATCACATGCTTCCTCGTCCTGCACAAATGGATGTGAATCTTGATGCAGTTATACTTCTGAGAATAGATACAGCCTGAACCACCCTGGACTCTTGTGTTTTGTGGCAAGGCCTTTGATAAGGTGTTCTACATGAGTGGTTTGATTCTGAAAGTTCCAGAGTAATCCAGTGAAAACTCTAGGCCCTGGAGATGCTTTCAAATTGGGAATTTTTGGCAGTGGTTAAGAGGTAAGCCAATATTTTTTGCATACTTGACTTTTTTTAAGTACTGGCTGTAGAGTGGTAGTGCAAGTATACCAGCCTAATGTTTAAGCCAATGTTGATAACATACCTTGCATGAGCACAACACAACTTTCTTTGCTGACGGCAATGCTGTAGGCAAGCTGCCATACAAATCTAACCTAATCGGCACGCTACCTGATTAAGCTACATAGTCCCACAGTGATCTTCGTAATCAAATTTTGCCCTGCGGTGCACAAAATTCCTTATGTCATAGGGTGTAATTGTTTACGAGTAGGTATTGGCAATTCATGTGGTAGGCATACAGAATGTTCTTTTAGATTGTTTAATATCTGGAATTTTTTCTGGTTTTTAAATTATGAAATTTTACAGAATAAAACGTGTAGTCATGTGTTAGTTTGTTGTGGTTAGAACACAAACTCTTTGTTTGTTTTTTCTCATTTCTCACCCACATTGGCTGATTAATCCCAATACACACCACACACGTTTCACTATGCTCCGTCAAAAAGAACAAGCTTGAAACTAGCTGGTCACCTGATTTAAGTGGCTGATAGAGGAGGCACTCAAATTGAGCTGGTGAGATTTAGCCTGGCTGTGTGAGGCTAGAGGGCACTTTCATTATAAACACATTTCGTGTGGTTTTTATGAGCAAGAAGACATTTACATAGCAAAAAAGTATTACCTTTAGACACTTGGATATGCTCAGGCTTGTTGGCTAAATTGCAGTAGTTGAATATTTCACCCCCCCCCCCCCGGCACCATGGTGTAGTTGGTTTAACCTTCTCGCAATTGTTTGTGTTGCCTTGAAGTCAGTATACACACAGTCAAATGTGGCAGCATTGACAACCATGGGTCAATAGTCCATAATGTAGCTTTTGCAGCAACTATACAGCCTGCCTTGTTTAGATTGTTGTACTTTTGTTTTAAAGCCTTCATCCCCCCGAACCCTGTCCTGATTTTCCAGCCAGAATTTCCCAGCACACTATGGTGGCCTACCTGGGAGCACTGTGTCCAGAAGGAAGTGAAGGAGGAGGAAGGGGGGGGGGCAGCCAGGGGTGGGGGACGGTGCGGGCGGCCACGGGCCTTAGCTGTGCTCACTGTGTTTCCGATCAGCTCAATCCCGGATTAGCTCACTGACGGAGACGCTGCTGAGCACCTGCCAAACCAGGGCCTTCTGATGCACCCACGTAACCCCAGAGCACACCACACACCCTACCTGACAGGGAGGGAGGAAGAGAGAGGTAGCAGGACACAGAGAGGGAGGTAGGCAGTCATTGAGGATTTCCCCCTCCCAGAGAGCGACATGGACTAGAGGTTTATGAACTACATCTCCCTTACGGAGAGGGAGAGGTCTGTTTCTGAAGCCTCGGCTGCAAAGCTTTTCTCTTGAGCATCGTGTCGGCGCACTGGGACTCCACCGTGTTTACTGTATAAAGTATTTTTAGTAGCACATCAAGAGACTTCTGAGCTGAACTCACGGCCCTTGGTGGGAATGTTTCCGCAGCTCCCGGTGGGGAGAGCTGATCAATCTCACACGTTACCCTCCGCCGAGAAGAGAAGGGAGCCCTGCGTGAACCAGCAAGCACCAGCCAAGCTCCTGAAACCCAGAGCATCTGCATTCTGTGGGTGTAAACGGCCTCAAACCCGGGAGGTTTCCTGGCCTCCCTGCTGCAGGTACGCTCTCGGGACAGAGCACGCCTCATAGCTCTACTCACTGTGGTAACTGTCTGTCTATGTGACAGACCTGAGTGTTTTTAGTTTTTTTTTTTTTTTTTAATCTGTCAAGGTGATGGTGTTGAATAGCAACCTGGGGAGGCGAGGCTGTGACGGCGGTGAGACTGGTTGGTATAATTAGACACTAATGCAGCGGTCCAGGACAGAGGGTTAAACAGCGTGACGGCACACTGGGTCACTCTCAGCACTGCTTGGCAGAGCTGAGCCTTTAAGTCAGTGGAGACTGGTTGGAAAAGTAAATTGTTTTGCGACTGGCCATGTCCAGGACGCCAGTGGACATGCTGAGGTTTTAATAATGAGTTTAATTAATTGTATTCTCTGTTTATTTCGCACAAAACACAGTGATTAAAAAAAACATGTATTACTAGGGTTAGGGTCTAGTCAGCCTAGCTGGGAATTTAAAATGATCATGACATTATCTTCCTCTTTGATTGACAGTTTTGCATTCAGTGATTGGTAGCTGTGGTGATGGGCGGGTCATACAGCAGCACTTTTGCGTGATTGGCTGTTGAGTGGCGCTGTGGCCCAAAGGTTCACCTGCCGGCAGATGCCGCAGTCACAGACGGGGACGTGATGTGGCCGTGGTCAGTGTTGTTGGCGGCAGTTTGAACGCCATGCGGTGTGAACGCCCGATGACTTTTGACTGAGGTTCGATTGAAGGCTTGCGTCAGAGATGGACTGCAACACAGCCTGTTGCATAAACCAAGAGGTGGGAAATCAACCGCTGTTGTGTCACAAAGGGCCTGTTGTTATTGGGGAAGGCAACACCCTGGTTTTTTTTTATTCGTTTTTTTTTTCTCCCCCCCCCCCTTCCTACTGGGTGTGATTGTTGGGACATTTGACATTTGTTTGTGTCTGTGGAGCCGCTCAGACTGAGCTTTGCTTTTTCTCCGGGAAGGAATTTGAGGGAACATGTGCACACCTTACAAGCCGGTCAATAAGCCGTGTGTTTCAGTCCCGTTCCATAGCATGAAGAACCTGTATGAGCTGGTTTCAGGAGGAAAAAAAAACCTTCCCGCGGTAGCGTGTTTGCCATAAACACCAGCAGTACGCTGTGTGTCTGATTCAAGTGGGTGTAGTATGCTGACTAAACCCACCTACTGTATGAAATGGCAGTGAGCCCCACCAGTGAAGACAGGAGCTGTAGACTGGCACCACACACTACTGGTTCCTGCAGACATTTGCCTCGGCAGAGCAGAGGAACGCTTCAAGATGTAGGTCTATTGATCAGGTTGGCAGTTTACTTCCGCTATATGTACAGTGATGTACATGACGGTGCATCATTCATTGAACAATTTTTTTCCTTAGATGGGAATTTGTGTGTGTGTAGTCGACCAGGATTTGGTTTTGGCTTCATTTTTGTCGACATCTTATTTGTGGAGCAGGGTGTGTAATCTTTGCTCGAGTGCTTTATCTGTCATGTTGCTGCTGAAACATCTGAATTCTGTAAACCAACTGTTCTCTATCCGGTCTGCAGGCTCAGCCAGTACCGCTGGTTTTCTGTTCTGTCAGGTAGTCTGTTACATTCACTTGGGGGCTGTTGCACAAATGGGGTTTAAAAGAATTCAGGTTTAGAATCCCCCCTTTTTTTTTCTCCCCAATTGTACCCATCCAATTACCCCACTCTTCCGAGTCGTCCCGGCCACTGCTTCACCCCCTTTGCTGATCCAGGGAGGGCTGCAGACTACCACATGCCTCCTCCGCTACATGTGGAGTCGCCAGCCGCTTCTTTTCACCTGACAGTGAGGAGTTTCGCCAGGGGGACGTAGGGTGTGGGAGGATCACGCCATTCCCCCCCCCTCTGAACAGGCGCCTCAACTGACCAGAGGAGGCGCTAGGGCAGTGACCAGGACACATACCCACATTTGGCTCCCCACCCACAGACACGGCCAATTGTGTCTGTAGGGACGCCCGACCAAGCTGGAGGTAACACGGGGATTCTAACCGGCGATCCCTGTGTTGGTAGGCAATGGAATAGACCGGTATGCTACCCGGATGCTCATTCAGGTTTATTTAGAATTTGGCTTGAGTGAGCCAAACATGGCATATCCAAAATTATACATTCCAAAAAAAACTTCTTCCACTTGGGGATCAAATTCATTCACCTCCGGATGGGCTGAGACTGAACTAAGGGCGTTAACGGTGAACTTAAAAAGTCACTTTCAATGGAGGATTTATAATGTATTCAGAGGGCAACAAACAGTGGAGGTCTTATTTCACAGCAGAAGAACAAAAAGTCACTGTTGTGATTATATGAGTAATGTCATCGTGATATTTTAAGAAAGAAAAATTAAATCATCAGCTTGACACAAAGGAAAGTGTGTTGGCATAATACTACTGCTACTACTACTACTACTACTACTACTACTACTACTACTACTACTTTCAGCTGCTCCTGTTAGGGGTCACCACAATGGGGCTTCTATTTCAATCTCTTCCTGTCCTCTGCATCTTCCTTTGTCACACCAGCCACCTGCATGTCCTCCCTCACCATATCCATAAACCTCCTCTTTGGCCTTCCTCTTTTCCTCTTTCCTGGCAGCTCCATATTCAGCATCCTTCTCCCAGTATACCCAGCATCTCTCCTCCAC
The DNA here is from genome assembly GCF_029633865.1 of Lampris incognitus. Classification (NCBI taxonomy): domain Eukaryota; kingdom Metazoa; phylum Chordata; class Actinopteri; order Lampriformes; family Lampridae; genus Lampris; species Lampris incognitus. The sequence continues at coordinate 50,730,568 of NC_079219.1, forward strand.
ACATGTCCAAGCCATCTCAATCTTGCCTCTCTTGCTTTGTCTCCAAACCATCCAACCTGAGCTGTCCCTCTAATATACTCGTTCTTAATCCTGTCCTTCTTCGTGACTCCCAATGAAAATCTTAGCATCTTCAACTCTGCCCCCACCAGCTCCACCTCCTGTCTTTTCAGCAGTGTCACTGTCTCCAAACTATATAATATAGTTGGTCTCACAACCATCTTGTAAACCTTCCCTTTAACTCGTGCTGGTACCCTTCTGTCCCAAATCACTCCTGACACTCTTCTCCACCCACTGCGACCTCCCTGCACTCTCTTCTTCACCTCTCTTCTGCACTCCCCATTACTTTGGACAGTCAACCCCAAGTATTTAAACTCATACGCCTTCATCACCTCTACTCCTTGCATCCTCACCATTCCGCTGTCCTCCCTCTCATTCACGAATATGTAATTCATATTGGCCTTTATATTGTTGGCACAATATAAAGGCCAATAGTTAATGTGTGAGTTTGTCAAACTATTAAGTAGTTATCTTGCATTTTATATGTAAGCTAAATAAGTAGAATATAATGTTTTCCTGTATTGTAGACGACCCTGCATTACTTTACTGCCCTATGCTGTTTTTCTTTACATTTGTAATTCACATGTAACCTACATGTATGATCACACTTGGCAACAAATAAAAGTCAAGCACAGATATATAATTCAAACTGGTTATTATTAATTTTTTTTTATCTGCTTTATAGCCACATTATTTCCTTAAATGTAAATGTAGTCCTTGGTTTATCGTGGCATTTCTCTGTAGCCAACAGGACCACGGCTGAGGTCTGTGGTACGGGATGGGGGCAGCCCACCACCACCGTTCATCCCAGCTGAAGATTTGGCACAGCCAGAATTTTTATCTGTCTGGCATGGTTGAAATATCCTGGGTGGTGGTCTATCAGAGCCAGCTGCCCCCCGGGATACAAGTGACTAAGCTCTATAAAAACCAGTTGTACAATTCAAATGTTGACCAACCTCTCCCAGCCAATCCAGCGCCAGCTCTCCCTGCAAATGTGAATTCGCGTCGCCATCTTCCCACACCAGTACTGACTGAGGCCGCTGCAAACATGAATTTGTGCCACCATCTTCCCACACCGGAAGCGGAAAAATTGACTAGTTTCAGCAAATCAGCGGAAGTTTTCTCTGCTCTTTGAGAGACACATTTGTGTTTTATCGCTGCCCGCTAACACACACAATACTGCAAGCGAGCCTCCTCATGAGTGGGCTTATGCAATTACGAAAATGGTCTAATTACTAATATAAATACTGATAAGAAAATCAGTATAATCAATATCAATTATTCTGGCTACAAAATCAGTATAATTTTACTATTTTATAACCAAACATTACATTTTCACAGGCTTCATAAACACTTTTCATTTGTGTAGGAACACTGAAGTGTTCACAACACTTAATGCAGTACATATACAATCAGTTTATGTAATAAAAAGAAAATCACCAAATTTTCAGTTGCGTAGTTATTGCCCGACAGCAACTTTATGTTCTTTAAAAAAGTCTTGTCCCATGATGTGTCAACATCCATGTTGGGGTCCACCAGACTCTTATTTATGTCTGTTGGCTTCACTATCTTGAGAGATGCTGATGCTTAGCCTCCTCCACATCCATACCAATCTGTTTTCCTGCCTGTTTTCCAGCAGCTCAACTGACGGTGATGAAAAACTTGCTTATATTGTGTGTGTGTGTGTGTGTGTGTGTGTGTGTGTGTGTGTGTGTGTGTGTGTGTGTGTGTGTGTGTGTGTGTGTGTGTGTGTGTGTGTGTGTGTGTGTGTGTGTGGTTTGCAGTGTTTGGTGGGTTTGACAACGGCGTACTTTACATCAGATTTTCATGAACTAGTTGAAGATAAAAGTTTGATATTTATTGGAAAACTTATGACAGGCCGCAATTTAAGTCAGCAGGTTGTTGAGCTCTGGCTGTGGCTTGTCCCTGGTATTGAAATATACCTTTATTCAGTCTTCATGGTTGATAACCTGTTGGTACTGTGTCCCTGATACCCCGGCAGGTCCCTGGATGCCCTGCGGCGCCCCGTACTCGGCCGTACAGCGCCCCCTCATGGCCGGCAGCTGACCCTACCCGACAGGATGACGCTGCACGAGCGGCTCAGAGAAAAGATCTCGGCAGCTTTCTACCATCATGGGCTGCTGTGTGCCTCCTACCCGGTACCCATAATCCTCTTCACCTCTGCCAGCATCCTCACCTGCTGGTAAGTACTTAGTGCATGTGTGAGTTGGAGTTTTTGTGTATATGTGAGTATACATGTCTGTCCCATAGCCCCTCATGCTAATGGCGGGCAATCCAACCTGAAAGTTGTGTTAAAGTTATATACAGATTAATGTTGCATTAGTGTTAGTAACTTTGTAAAAGTAACTAGCCAACTTCAGTAGGCATGTTGGTGAAGGGAACGGAGGTGATGAGGAGGTGATGGGTACATATATTGTCAAGGAGAGAAATATGGAAGGACAGATGGTGGTGGATTTTGCGAAAAGGATAGAAATGGCTGTGGTGAATACATATTTCAAGAAGAGGGAGGAACACAGGGTGACGTACAAGAGTGGAGGAAAGTGCACATAAGTGGACTATATCTTACATAGAAGGTGCGATTTGAAAGGGATTGCAGACTGCAAAGTGGTGACAGGAGAGAACGTAGCTAGGCAGCACTGGATGGTGGTCTGTAGGATGACTTTGGAGACCAAGAAGAAGAAGTGAGTGAAGGCAGAGCCCAAGATCAAATGGTGGAAGTTGAAGAAGGAAGACTTGTGTGGAGTTCAGGGTGGAGTTAAGACGGGCACTGGGTGGTAGTGAAGAGTTGCCAGATGGCTGAGCAACCACTGCAGAAATAGTGAGGGAGACAGCTAGGAAGGTACTTTAAAAAAAACAAATATTTCTAGTTTTTCCCCCTTATCCCACCCGATTAACCCAATGGCATATGGCTGGAACTCTTGTCGAATAACTCCCCCGGCTCACGTTTCCACAGGAAGGAGATACTCGTAACACCAGCTTCCTTCAAAATCGTGTCGGCTGCTATTGCTATTTCACACGCTGAAGCCTCATATGGATTGAATTACCTTCAGGCTGCGAAGGAGACGTAGGGAGAATGCTTTCGGTTGCTTGGCTGCAGGAGCCCGGATGGGCCAGAGGGGTCGCTGGAGAACGACGAGTCCCCGAACACTACACTGATCTACACCCACTATCCCTCGGGTAAGGGTGGCCTAATGAATGCCTTACCCTGTGAACGCCTTGGCCATGACCGGTTACGGCGAGTCTGGGATATGAACTTCCCAGCCACATGACGAGCGGATTGCAAGAACGGCGGTTTATTCCACTCAGCCATCAGAGCGGCCCTTAATCGGCTAGGAAGGTACTTGGTGTGTCATCAGGACAGAGGAAGGAAGACAAGGAGACTTGGTGGTGGAATGAGGAAGTACAGCAAAGTATACAGAGGAAGAGGCTGACAAAGAAGAAGTGGGATAGCCAGGGCATCCTGGTAGCATGGCAGTCTATTCTGTTGCCTACCAACGCAGGTATTGCCGGATTGAATCCCCATGTTACCTCCAGCTTGGTCGGGTGTCCCTACAGACATAACTGGCTGTGTTTGCGGGTGGGAAGCCGGATTTGGGTGTGTGTCTGCACTAGCGCCTCCTCTGGCCGGTCGGGGCATCTGTTCGGGGGGGAGGGGGAACTGGGGGGACTAGGGGGAATAGCATGATCCTCCCTCCCATGCGCTATGTCCCCCTGGCGAAATGCCTCAGTGTCAGGTGAAAAGGAGCAACTGGCAACTCCGAGGAAGCATGTGGTAGTCTGCAGCCCTCCCCGGATCGGCAGAGGGGGTGGAGCAACGACCAGGACGACTCAGAAGAGTAGGGTAATTGGCCGGATACAGTTGGGCAGAAAAGGGGGGGGAAGTGGGATAGTTAGAGAGATGAAGAAAGTAGACACGAGTACAAGTAGAGGCAGCGTAAAATGAACAGAGAGGTGGCAAGGGCAAAGAAAAAGGTGTATGGTGAGTTGTATGACAGGTTAGACACTAAGGAAGGAGAAAAGGACTTGTGGCGATTGGCTAGACAGAGGGAGCGAGCTGGGAAGGATGTGCAGCAGGTTAGGGCGATCAAGGATAGAGATGGAAATGTGCTGACAAGTGAGGAGAGTGTGTTGAGAAAGAGTACTTTGAGGGGTTGATGAATGAAGAAAATGAGAGAGAGAAGGTTGGATGATGTAGGGATAGTGAATCAGGAAGTGCGGTGCATTAGCAAGGAGGAAGTGAGGGCAGCTATGAAGAGGATGAAGAGTGGAAAGGCGGTTGGTCCTGATGACATACCTGTGGAGGCATGGAGGTGTTTAGGAGAGATGGCAGTGGATTTTTTAACTAGATTGTTTAACACAATCCTGGAAAGTGAGAGGATGCATGAGGAGTGGGGAAGAAGCATACTGGTACTGATTTTCAAGAATAAGGGTGATGTGCAGAGCTGTAACAGCTACAGAGGTATAAAGTTGATCAGCCACAGCATGAAGATATGGGAAAGAGTAATAGAAGCTAGGTTAAGAGGAGAGGTGATGATTAGCGAGCAGCAGTATGGTTTCATGCCCGAAAGAGCACTACAGATGTTGCTTTGAGAATGTTGATGGAGACGTATAGAGAAGGCCAGAAGGAGATACACTGTGTCTTTGTGGATTTAGAGAAAGCATATGACAGGGTGCCGAGAGAGGAGGTGTGGTATTGTATGAGGAAGTCAGGAGTTGCAGAGAAGTATGTAGGAGTGGTGCAAGATACGTATGAGGGAAGTGTGACAATGGTGAGGTGTGTGGTTGGAATGACAGATGGGTTCAAGGTGGAGGTGGGATTACATCAAGGATCAGCTCTGAGCCCTTTCTGGTTTGCAGTGGTGATGGACAGGTTGACGGACAAGATCAGGCAGGAATCTCTGTGGACTGTGATGTTTGCAGATGACATTGTGATCTGTAGTGAGAGTAGGGTGCAGGTTGAGGAGAGCCTGAAGAGGTGGAGGCATGCACTGGGGAGAAGAGGAATGAAAGTCGGAAGGAGCAAGATAGAATACATATGCGTGAATGAGAGGGAGGACAATGTATGAGTTTAAATACTTGGGGTCAACTGTCCAAAGTAACGAGGAGTACAGAAGAGAAGTGAAGAAGAGAGTGGGTGGAGTCAGGAGTGATTTGTGACAGAAGGGTACCAGCACGAGTTAGAGGGAAGGTTTACAAGATGGTTGTGAGACCAGCTATGTTATATGGTTTGGAGACAGTGGCACTGATGAAAAGACAGGAGGTGGAGGTGGAGGTGGCAGAGTTGAAGATGCTAAGATTTTCATTGGGAGTGACGAAGAAGGACAGGATCAGGAACGAATATATTAGAGGGACAACTCAAGTTGGACGGTTTGGAGACAAAGCAAGAGAGGCAAGATTGAGATGGCTTGGACATGTGTGGAGCAGGGATGCTGGGTATATTGGGAGAAGGATGCTGAATATGGAGCTGCCAGGGAAGAGGAAAAGAGGAAGGCCAAAGAGGAGGTTTATGGATGTGGTGAGAGAGGACATGCAGGTGGCTGGTGTGACAGAGGAAGATACAGAAGACAGGAAGAGATGGAAATGGATGATCCGCTGTGGCGACCCGTAACAGGAGCAGCCAAAAGTAGTACTAGTAGTAGTAGTAGGAGTAGTAGTAGTAGTTACTTTGTAAGCGTTGGCTTCACACAGTCTTGACTAAATGTGGTTTCTGAGGCCTCTGCACCATTCAGAGAAATGTCTCTAGACAGGGTAATTTTCATACTGGTCCCTGAAGACCCACAGAATTACTAATGGTGGTTTTCTCTTCTGCCAGATAGGTAATGGTGTTCACCTGTTGTATCAGGAGAGAGGGAGAAAAAAAGAGTGGGAAGAAAGCAGAATGGGGAGATTGGAGCGAGAGGACAGAAAAAGGAAAATGGGGAGAGAAAAAAGGGAGAGAAGGGAAAGGGAACAATACAGGAGAGAGAGAGAGGATGAGAGTAAGTCAACATGACAGAGAAACAGACAAGGTATATTTCTGCAGCACAAGAATAATGTCGGTTTCATCTGCCCAGTGGTTAAGTGGGTCATATGGACACCGTTGTTCTTCCTGTTTTTCTGCAAGAGAGCGCCAACGCTACAACTCCACTTACACGTTGTTCTGAAACTGGAGATGTTGTAGTTTGTCAAGGCAAATCACACTGAAAGAATCACAGACTGGAGAGGGACAGGACAGAGAAAGTGAGTGAGACACTTAATCCCATCACAATGAACACAGAAACGCACACACATGGACATGGAAACACAGCCCCTACCGCTAAATCACCCATCAAAACAAAGGAAGGTTATAGGTCAGACCTGTGGCCAGGCTTCAGCAGCAAGTGGCTTTGTAAAACACACACGCACACACACACACACACACACACACACACACACACACACACACACACACACACACACAAACACGCTGTGTCAGTGTCCTCACAGCACCTTACAGCAGGGGTTCCAACTGAACGGCTGGCCAACTGTGAGAAAGAGAGAGAGACAGTGAGAGAGAGAGAGAGAGAGAGACAGACAGAGGGGGAGAGAATGAAAGAGAGAGAAACAGTGAGAGAGAGAAGACAGAGACAGACAGACAAACAGACAGACACAGAGAGAGAGAGAGAGAGAGACGCACAGAGAGAGAGAGAGAGAGACACACACACGCACAGAGAGAGAGAGAGACAGAAAGAGATGGAGACAGAGCGAGAGCATCTGTGTGTCAGGAGGGGGGCCTGCAAACACACAAAAGAGCCTTGTGTGTCATTACAGTAATGTTAGAGAGAGAAAGACAAACGGACGGGGAGAGAGGGACACAGACAGACAAAAAGAGTCAGGGACAGATAGAGATGGAAGCAGAGAAAGGAGAGTGACAGAAGGAGACACAGACATGAAGAGGGGAAATGAGGGTTGTGGCAGAAGGAAGGGAAAGAGAACGCCGAGATGGAGAGCAGTGAATGAGTGAGAGAGGGTAAATGTGTGAAGTCAAGTTTCTTTTCGCGGTGGGTGTTTTGTGCAGTACCCAGTGGCCTCGGACCTGCGGGAGTAACAGAAGAGGAGCTTTATTCAGCAGAAACTCACTAGTCTGCCGTTTACACACATGGCAGGTATAACCGTGTAGAGTAATGTCTACAGTCTGCTCTGCATAGTGGAGCACTGTCCTCTGTGCAGCCAGTGTAGGCGTCCTCTTGTCCCAGAGGGTCATCATCCGTATGATTTTTTTTTTTTGGATTCCCCCCCCCCCTTTTCTTCCCAAATATACTTGGCCAATTACCCTATTTTCTGTGCTGTCCCGGTCGCTGCTTCACCCCCTCTGCCTAGCCGGGGAGGGCTGCAGACTACCACATGCCTCCTCCGTTGCATGTGGCGTCACCAGCCGCTTCTTTTCACCTGACAGTGAGGAAATTCACCAGGGGGACGTAGCGCGTGGGAGGATCACGCTGTCCCCCCAAGTTTCCCCTACCCCCTTAACAGGCGCCCTGACCGACCAGAGGGGGCGCTAGTGCAGCGACCAGGACACATACCCACATCCGGCTTCCCACCCGCAGACACGGCCAACTGTGTCTGTAGGGACGCCCGACCAAGCTGGAGGTAACACGGGAATTTGAGCCAGTGATCCCTGTGTTGGTAGGCAACGGAATAGACCGCTGCGCCACCTGGACGCCCTTCATCGGTATGTTTTAGCATCGCTGTCACTCAGCCAGACTGCTGTGCTGTGCATCAGCTCGGGACTGAAGTGATTGTTATCACGCAGGTCATTTTATTGTCTTGGCACGATGAGATGGAGGACCTTCAGCGGCACAGAGCTGATGTGGAAGCCAAACGCATCCCAGTTACGGCGAATCCCGGCTGCCCCCTGAATTCGCTACAGTATTCAAGTTGTTAAAATGATCATTTTGTTGTCAGTCGTTTCCTAACAAGACACACTAACGTATGCAGTGCTTTAATATCTCAGTTGGGGATTTATCTTGACAGAATATAGAGTTTAAAAACCGGCGGTCATTTTGACCGCCCATGGTCGTTTTAGGTAGGAGTGAAATCCCGGTGGTTCTAGCATTGATAACACACGCTCTCGCGAAACGGGGAGCGTCTCAAAGCGTGAAGACTGTGTCGAGCGATTCGGAATTTGATCCAGTATCGTCCCACCCCTTCATGAAAAACCCTCCTACATGAACAAATGTTGGCGGCGCTTCTCTTCCTGTGCGGTTGTGAGGTGTAGACCAGTGGACGGGGTGAGATCCTGGTGTCCAGACTCTTGGCACGGGCCTCAGAATACTGAAGAAACACTGACATAGCTTTGTAAAACACTGACATGTTGAAACACAACTGTTTCAATAAAATATTGCAAGAGCTTTTTAAAAAAATTGGATTTTTTTTTTTTTGGAGGAAAGAAACTTGGTCCACATACTGAAACGTTTTTATCAGATCTCTGATTACAGAGTGTGCAGGAGGTTCTTTCTGCTTTGTTGGCCCCGGACCTTCTCCTGTGCACCTGTCGACCTACAGGTGTGCAGAAGACCTTCACTTTACACTTCTGTTAACACCGAAGCACAGAAACCACTTTCAAAATATTGACACTGCATTTTAACAGATGTATTGGTCCTGCGATACAGGTTTTTTGTGAGTGTGTATGTGTACTAAGGGACACACATCTGTGCAGTAGCACATACCACCAAAATCAAACATTGGCGCACTAGACACAAAGGAGACCAGTTAAACCTTACAAATGCCCCTCACTGGATTCCTCCTCCTCCTGCTCCTCCTCCTCGTCTCTCTCACTCACAATAAACATTAATGTGCTTCATTTTTAGCAAGGTTTTGGTGATGCTTTTTTAAATTTAAAAAAAAAAAAGTCCCCTTTTTTGTCCCCAATTATATCCGGCCAATTACCCCACTCTTCCGAGCCATCCCGGTTGCTGCTCCACCCCCTCTGCTGATCCAGGGAGGGCTGCAGACTACCACATGCCTCCTCCGATACATGTGGAGTCGCCAGCCGCTTTCATTTCACCTGACGGTGAGGAGTTTCGCCAGGGGGATATAGCGCATGGGAGGATCACGCTATTCCCCCCAGTTCCCCCTCCCCCCTGAACAGGCACCCTGACCGACCAGAGGAGGCGCTAGTGTAACGACCAGGACACACACCCACATCCGGCTTCCCACCTGCGTGCATGGCCAGTTGTGTCTGTAGGGATGCCTGACCAAGCTGGCGGTAACATGGGGATTTGAACTACCGAGCCCCATGTTGGTAGGCAATGTAATAGACTGCCACGCCACCCGGACGCCCAATGCGATGCTTTTTAAACGGGCCTGTCCCTGACTGACTTGAGTGATGATGGTCAGCCTGGTGTCGCCACTTCCTGTATCCGTCGTTTCAAATTAAAAGTCTTGTAGCGTTTCATACACGGTCAGTTTTCAGTGTTCACCTTCCTCTCACTTGACACCGAAAGTGGCTTTCACAGAAACCCCGACTGTGATTGGTGCGTGGCGGCTTGTATAATGTGGGACTTGTCGTTTTTGAATGATTAGCAGCAGGGGGACAAAAATATTACGACAGGTTGTCATTTTTACTCGCGCACTGTGCTTGCAAATTATTTTTCGAGTTCGCAGAAATCTATTTTTAGGAGCAAATGCGAGTGAAATACACTGTAGAGCCCTGATTCAAAGGGCTCTGCAGGGGCAGGCTAAGCTAACCGCTAGCCCATGCTGACCGGCTGTTCCGATAGTCATCCTGGTGCTCCGTTTCATGTACGCAAGTGCATGAAATGAAACGACAAACTGTTTCTGATTCCTGAAAGGTGGATTTTGAATGTCACAGTCAGTTTTACACTGACATAGTATCAATTAAACAGCTGACACTTTGGGCCTATTTGTGTATCACCATAAGTGTGTATGGAGAAATTTTCCAAATGCTGGAAAAGATGCGTTTCACGTGCGTTAGTACGCACAATCACCAAGACCTTATCTACTAACAGCATAGACTGCAGTCAGTGTTTGTTTCCACAATCTCCCAATGTACCGTACGTTTAAAGAGTAAAAAGAGTAACTCCCATGAATGCATATGTGATGAGGCTGATGTGCAAAAAAGTTTTACCCACCCATACACTTGTCTCATTTGCACAAAATGCCCATTGCATCCTTAAAGTAAGTCTCAACAGTTGTTTAACATTGTTTTATGCCAAAAGAAGGTTTGCGCTGGGGCAAAATGTCAGTAGATCTGGATTTAAGTCTGTAACAAAAGTGCAAACTGAGTTGAATGTCGCTGTATTTCCCTCCATGCAAGTAATAATCGCTTGACATTTCACGTAGTCACATGTCAGAGCCTTTCATTCTGCTGTTCTTCATTGCATCTTCACTGAACATACAACGCTGACACTACGCTCGCAGTTGCAAGTTGTCTAAGCGATGTCTGTTTGTCACCATGAAGAATAACACAGGAAGAGTAACGACAAAAACCTGGCAACCGATGACAGGAATCATTAAGCGAAATGTGTTTCCATCCAGTCGGTTCTTGCAGTGTTGGAACCGGTTCTTCTGATTCTGGTTCCAGCAGTGACCATCCCTGATAATTTATTTATCTATGCCCCCTAAAGCTGTGTATCACACCAATATGTAAATTAGCAATCTAATATTGACTTGGACTTTGGTGTCCTTGGGCATTGCTTGCAGAATAGGATGGATATTTGTGGATATTTAGGCCTATACAAATAAAATTTTACTTGGCTTGACTTTGACTATTTGTGCTATTAAACTCTTAGAAGTATTTTTTTTCTTTCAGGAAACTTGCAGTGTGATATGTGGACTTTAAAAGTTGACCTTTCACTATAGCCACCTCAAACTGTAGAAAAAGAAAGAAAGCCACTTTTTCTCCTCCAGTTATACTTGGCTAATTACCCTACTCTTCTGAGCCATCTTAGTCGCTGTTTCCCCCCCTCTGCCGATCTGGGGAGGGCTGCAGACTACCACATGCCTTTTCTGATACATGTGGAGTCACCAGTCTCTTCTTTTCACCTGACAGTGAGGGGTTTCACCAGGGGGACGTAGTGCGTGGGAGGATCACGCTATTCCCCCCAGTTCCCCCTCCCCCCCGAACAGATGCCCCGACCGGCCAGAGGAGGCGCTAGTGCAGTGACCAGGACATACCCACATCTGGCTTCACACCCGCAGACATGGCCAGTTGTGTCTGTAGGGACGCCCGACCAAGCAGGAGGTAACACGGGAATTCAAACTGGCGACCCCTGTGTTGGTAGGCAACGGAATAGATCGCCAGGCTACCTGGACACCCTAACATGCATGTCTTTTTTGATGGTGTGAGGAAACCGGAGCACCTAGAGGAAACCCTCGCAGACACATGGAGAACATGCAAACTCCACACTGAAAGGACCTGGGACGGCCTGGGGTTTGAACCCAGGACCTTCTTGCTGTGATGTAACAGTGCTAACCACTGGGTCACCGCCGTAATGTATTGCATGAAATTGGGTGTCCTGGGAACCGATAACAGGAATTAGGGCTGTGTGATATGATGATATATATCGTGTGATGATAGAAAAACATCTGTCGTTTCATGCGCTATCATTCATTTTGTTGTGTTGCAGGTCAAAGTCTTCACAGCAGTATTTTTCATCATTTGGAGTCTGTCCATCTTTTGTGCGGATTACATTAATAAATTACTTATTGGCTTTTTACTTGTGAAGCTTTTATTGCACTTACAGTAATGTAACTAGTGTAGTTGTCATCAACCCTCCACTGCTGTGTGTCTCTCCTCCGCTCCACTGAGTTCCGTGTGTGGAGGTGCTGAGCCCCGCCCGCGATGACAGAGAGGAGACGAGAAACTAACGCGACCATAAATGACTGCAAAACGCAGTAGAGAGTGTTTATTTATGTGCGCTCGTTTCATTTCAGCTCAGTGTGAGGGTATCTATTGTGTTTTGCTGTCATTTTCTAATAATAATAACAATAATAATGGATTACATTTATGTAGCACTTTATCTAGACACCCAAAGCGTTTCACATTGAAGAGGGTAACTCACTTCGGCCACCACCAATGTGCAGCACCACCTAGGTGATGCACGCAGCCATTTTGCACCAGAACGCTCACCACATATCAGCTTGAGGTGGAGAGGGAGGAATCATTGAGCCAATTACATGGGGGGATGATTAGGTGGCCAGATTGAGAGAGCCAGGTTGGGAATTTTGCCAGGACACCGGGGAACCCCCTACTCTTTGTGATAAGTGCCATGCGATCTTTAATCACCACAGTGAGTCAGGACCTCAGGTTAATGTCTCATCTGAAGGACGGTATCTCCTACAACACAGTGTCCCCGTCACTGCACTGGGGCATTGGGATTTTTTTTTTTCATGGTTGCACTATCCTCTGCTCTCCTTGGGTCAGCGAGGGCAGGGCTGCCCCTCCACACACACACGCAGCTTGTCCACACTCTGGGAGGGCATGGACCAGAAACTATTTATTCATTGAATTTACAGAAAATGTGCTGTATCGTGATATGTATTGATATCAAGATATGAAATTGTGTGTATGTGTGTGTGTGTGTGTGTGTGTGTGTGTGTGTGTGTGTGTGTGTGATGGCGCTGTGGATGGCAGCCTCGGTACAGTGCTCTGTAGTACTTTCTGTTTTTGTTCTCTGTGTTCGGTTACTCAATCCCGATTACTTTCACTAGAGAAGAGCTACTTAACATTAGGCAGTTCACTCCAGATAGTTTTTCACCAGTTTTCACAAATTTTTGTTAAATGAACGGCCGCTCTCTCCTCGGCGGACTCAGGCTGTTTGAGGGGCAGAGGTAAAAAAAAAAAGAAAAAGGTTTCCAGCTGTGTGCGGTGGGGAACCAGTGCGCAGAAAGCCGTGATACATTTATTGTCCACTGGAAGGGCACCCATTACTACAATAGATCATGATTTCTCCACTGGAAGGGCACTTTACCACGTGGGTGCCCTTCCAATAATGAAGAAGAATATCCAGCAGCCCAGTGTCAACCGTGGAGACCTTCAAGTTTCTAGGAACTACCATTTCCAAAGACCTGAAGTGGGAGACCAACATCAACTCCATCATCAAAAAGGCCCAGCAGAGGATGTTCTTTCTGTGGCAATTGGGGAAATTTTGCCTGCCACAGGAGCTGTTGAGCCAGTCATTGAATCTGTCATGTGCACAACCATCACGTTCTGGTTTGGAGCAGTAACAAAATAGGATAGAAACAGACTGCAACGAACAGTAAAGACAGCAGAAAAAAATCATTGGCACTCCCCTGCCCAATCTGCAGGACTTGTACACCTCTAGAGCTCAGAAGCAGGCAGGCAGAATCGGCACAGATCCCCACGCCCAGAACAGTCTGTTTGAACTTCTACCCTCTGGCAAGCACTGCAGAGCAATGTGCACCTAAATCACCAGACACTGGAACAGTTGTTTCCCACAGGCTATCTCATGAACACTTAACAGCATCGTGCAATAGTAGAGTCAAGTCAGTTTTATTTATATAAATAAAACTGACTTTTCAGTTTTATTATTATTACTATTATTATTATTTATTATTACTTTATCACATTATCACATTATCACAAAATATAAATTGTCCTCGGTGAGCTTTACAGCAATACAACATCCTGTCCTTAGACCCTCGCATTGGATAAGGAACAACACCCTAAAAAAACTAACGGCAAGAGAAAACGGGAAGAAACCTCAGGCAGAGCAACAGAAGAGAGATCACTCTCCCAAGACTGACAGACATGCAATGGATGTAGTGTGTACACAATTTACAGAATACAAAATTAAAAGAGCTGGGTGTCCCGAGCCCCGGCTACTCTAGCCTGTCTTTTTTTTTGGTGGGAGGGGATAAAAATCCTTCAATGTATCATGTCCAGCGAGACAGACAAGCTTGTGAGCGTGTGCATATGCGTGTGCGCGTGCACAAATGTGCGGTACACGTTTTAGGGTCCCGGTTTGGGATTTTGAAAATCTGGTCACCCTAACAGGAGCCATGTATTTTGACAGCGGAGAACTCAAGATGCAATGTACGGTTTAAGGAGTTCAGACAGGTATGCTGGGGCAAGCCCATTTAGGATTTTACAAGTCAGCAGAAACACCTAGAAGTCTGATTTAACATTGATAGGAAGCCAGTGAAGGGAGGTGAGAATTTGTGTAATATGGTCAAATTTTCTAGTTTTAGTTAGGATTCAAACTGCTACATTTTGAACCATCTGAAGATTTAGGATTGGAATGTGGCAGACCTGAAAACATAACATCACAGAAATCAAGTCTGGATGAAACAAATGCATGTGTTAGAGCAGGGGTCGGGAACCTTTTTGACTGGGAGGGCCATAAAAGCCAAATATTTCTAAATATATTTCATTGAGAGCCATATAGTATTTTTAACGTATAATAAATTAAATATGTCTTACTTTTAATGCGACTTCTGGTGCTGCATGGTTTTGCTGATGGCCTTGTAGTCTGGTTCATACGTGGTGAGGTTGAGCTTCATGCAGGCGTTGAGGCTTCCATCAGTTAAACGTGAGCGTAGGTTGGTCTTAATGTTCCTCATATGCGAGAAAGACTGTTCACATGCATATGTAGAGCCAAACATGGTCAATACGGCAATACTCACACGCTGCATTGTGTGGTATGTCACAGGAAGCTCGTTCCAAGTTTTAAGAATCAGCTGGTCTTCAGGTTGAAGATTTTTAATTTCTGTCCACTTGTGTTCCCTCGCCAGCTCTGCTCGCTGTCGCGCAAGACTTTCCAACTCTCCATTAAGTGACTTGAACTTACTCATCCACATGTCTGATGCCTTCAGGTCAGCAACTTCCAGCTCAAAGTCTCCGATAGAGACCCCGGGGATGCATGTCAGGTCGATTTTGTCCACTGCACACTCATGTGGATGAGTGATGAACTTGAAAAGACCAGTGCGCGCACGAAATTCTCCAAAACGTGCTTTGAATGACTGCAGGAGATTGGACGTAAAGCCAGCTAGCTGCTGGAGATCCAGATGTTGAGTGGAGTCACTTGCTAAGCATGCATCTCTAAATTGTTGCAGTCTTTCAAAGTGCAGAAGACGACCTGTTTCAATGTCCCTGAGAAAGACTTCCAGCTTGCTTTCAAATGCAAACACTGCTTGTTGAAGGGATGAGATTGTATTTCCAATACCTTGCATTTTCACATTGAGCTGGTTCAGATGGCCAGTTATGTCCACGAGATAGTGAAACTGCAGGAGCCAGTCAGTGTTGTCTAGCTCAGGATGCTTGACGCCTTTCATTTCAAGAAAAGTCCGGATTTCACTCAGGCAAGCCGCAAAACGGCTGAGCACCTTCCCCCTTGACAACCAACGCACGTTGCTGTGTAAAAGCAGACCGGGATAATGATTCCCAACTTCTTCTAACAGAGCTTTAAACTGGCGATCATTTAAAGCTCGGGCAACAATAAAGTTGACCACTCGAATGACCAGAGACATCACCTCGCCAAGCTCCTGGCCACACGTCTGAGCGCAAAGCGCCTCCTGGTGCAGGATGCAATGAAAACTTAGGATGGCTCTCTTTTCATGTTCACGGAGAAGCGCTACAAATCCTTTGTTCTTCCCCAACATACAGGGTGCACCGTCAGTACAGACAGAAATAAGTTTATCCATCGGTAGTTTTTTTTCTTTAGCAAACTCCATGAAAGACATGAATAAATCCTCTCCTCTTGTTGTCCCTTTCATTGGCAAAACAGCCAAGCTTTCCTCACGCAGTGTGTCACCTGCAGCATACCTGGCAATGATACTGCACTGAGATAGATGGCTAACGTCTGTTGACTCATCTAACGCGAGAGAAAAGTATGTCCCGGCGTTTATGTCCTTAATTTGTGTTTCCTCGACTTGATTTGCCATCATGATGCTACGATCGTGCACAGTTCTTGCTGACAGGGGCATGTCTTTTATTCGTTTGATTATCTTGTCTTTATTTGGGAAGTCATCAAACAGTTCATTGGCCACATCAAGCATGAATGTTTTGGCATACTCGCCATCTGTGAATGACTTTCCATTCCTTACTATTGCCAAAGCCCCCGCAAAGCTAGCGGAATTCCCGTCACCTTGCTTGGTCCACACACGTAGTTGCTGCTGACTCGTCTGCACTCTCCGCTGTAGCTCCTCGCATGCCCTTTTCCTGCTGTCCCCCGCTGGATATTTCGATGCAAATGAAGCATGGTGCGTATCGAAGTGCCGCTTTATATTTGACCGTTTCATCGATGCAATTTTATCATTGCATATTAGACATACCGCAGATCCTGCTCTCTCCACAAATGCAAATTCCTCTGTCCACGCAGCCTGGAATGCACGGTAATCATCGTCTTTTTTTCTTTTCGCCATCTTTTCCGTTACAAGGGTTGAAGCGGATAAACTAGTTGGCTATCTGATAAAATTGATTTCTTCACCTTTACAATGACCCGGACATGCTCGCGAGCCATTGGTTCCCGACCCGACCCACGGGTGACCCGTGACCCGTGAAATTTATCTTCAAAACTAATTTCTGTTTACTTTAAAATGACACAGTATTATTAAGAAATATCACAAGTATTTTAAAATCAGTTCCAAACTGATTTTTTTGAAAAAAAAATAATTTTCAACTCAAAATTGTCTGGGAGCCATATGCCGTCACCGGAAGAGCCATATATGGCTCGCGAGCCATAGGTTCCCGACCGCTGTGTTAGAGTGTCTGCATCGGCCATGGACAGGAAAGACCAAATTCTAGCTATGTTGCACAAGTGAAAAAAGGCAGTCTTGGTGATTTCTTTAATGTGCTTTTCAAAGGAAAGACTGGGATCAAACTTAACACCAAGATATTCAGCTGCCACACTTTGTAAAATCAGAGTTGTCAATTATTATTGTTACTTGATCAAATTGGTGTCTGTGTCTAGCAGGGACAAGGATCCACATCTATTTTACTTCAATTTAAAAAGCAAGAAACTTAGTGACATCCAACTTTTCAGTCATTTGAGTGTGATCATCAGGCCTTATGGGCGTATT
Source organism: Lampris incognitus (assembly GCF_029633865.1). Classification (NCBI taxonomy): domain Eukaryota; kingdom Metazoa; phylum Chordata; class Actinopteri; order Lampriformes; family Lampridae; genus Lampris; species Lampris incognitus. The sequence continues at coordinate 50,747,668 of NC_079219.1, forward strand.
CAGCTGAGTATCATCAGCATAGCAATGGAAATTTATTCCATGACTGCATATAATTTGGCCAAAGGGTGAACTATAATGATGGAAAAGTAGAGGGCCAAGAACTGAGCCATGAGGTATGCCATATTTAATGTCAGATAATTTCAATGTAATATTATAGCAGACATAATGTGTTATTCCAGATAAATCAGACTTAAGCCAAGAGAGAGCGAAGACAGACACACCAAAATTACACTTATTCTGACTAATAGTATACAGTGATCAGTGGTGTCAAAGGTTGCACTGAGGTCCAGCAGTAGAGTAGAAGCACAGAGATGGAATCAAGAGTCCATAGCTAGTAGATCGTTCACCGCTCTGTTCAGAGCAGTTTCAGTGGAGTAACAGGCCCTGAAAGCTGATTGAAAAGTTTAATATTAATAGTTTTCTTCTATATAGGTCAAAAGTTGTTGATACACAACTCTCTAGTACTTTAGAAAAGAATGGAAGAGACACGTTAATAGTTATTAAGAGACTCTGGATCAACGTGTGGTTTCTTAACTAGAGATTTGACCATAACTTTCTTAAAGCTGCTGGGAACAGTGCCAGTAGTAAGTGATAAATTAACAGTGTCTAGCATTTTAGGTTCCAGGAAAGCCAGGGGTCTTTAAAGTTTTGCTGGTAAAGGGTCAAGTAGGCAAGTAGTTCGTTTAGAAGCTGACATGAGCTTAGTCAAAAGAGAGAGTCTCAAAAGCTGTAATAATAGGGACCTTCAGTGACTCACTGTATAGATATGAATTTGGTAAGACAGGATCTGCAGGAGTAGCTGGAGTTTAACTAATTTTGTTTATGATCTCATCAACCTTATTGGAGAAAACTCTAGAAACTCATGGACCGTGAATGGTGAGCAGCTAATAGACAACTGCTTTTGAGTAAATTTAGCTATAGCGTCAAAGAGAAATCTGGGATTATGTTTATCAATGCTGATTAAGTGAGAGAGATACACTGCTTTTGCAGCAGCTAAAGCACACTTTTATTTCAGTAAACACTCATGCCAAGATAGGTAAAAAAATAAACTTCTAATTTTGATTTTCGTCATTTACTTTCCTCCTGTTGGCCCGCTTAAGAGCATGTGTCTCGTCAGTAAACCAGGGTGTAGGCCTCTTTAGTTGCTTAGCTTTGGTAGTGAGAGGTGCAACTGAATCAAGGAGACTAGAGAGGGCCACATTTAAGTCACTAGTGAAATTTTCAACAGAGTCAGTCACTACACTGAAAGGAACCAAAACTTTAGGCAGCTGCTGGCCAAATGCAGCTACAGTGGATGGACCAATGTGGTTAGTGGCAATTACATCTGTGCCAACATTAACAGGACAGGCCAATAATGCTTAAAATTTAATGAGAAAATGAGCTGACACAGCAGATGTGGTTGCGAAGACATTCAGATCAGAAACGGCTGTCGCTTTTAGGGCTGCAACTAACGATTATTTTGGTAGTCGACTAATCTGTCGATTATTGTTTCAATTAGTCGACTAATCTAACGATTATTTATTTCACACCCTCCATCTCTGCTTCCTGAGGGCGCGGATCCTCTTCCGGGCTCCAGTGCCCGTTTTACCTCACATGCTTAAGTCTGCACACTTGTGAATGTCGCCCTGTGTCTCTCTGCCTTAACATAACATGATCCCATAGCGAATTAAAATAATGACTCATGAAACATTTGAATTTGGAACTTGTTTTGGAGCTACTTGTTTAATCAAATGCATCATCAATCATAATTAAAACTAAATAAATACATTAAATAATACAAATGAAAGTAAATGCATTATCAATCATAATAAAAACAAAATAAATAAATTAAATAATACAAATTAAAGTGCAAGTCAAAACGTAAAGATAATGCGCAAATAATGTTTTAAAAGTAACTCAAAATAGCAGCCTCTGCCCCAGCACCGCGGTTCTGATGGGGCTGTTAACCTGGTCCAGGAGGGGGACGTGGATCCACTCACTAGGCTCCACCATCTCCAACAGGAGGGGAGAATGAGTCAGCTCAGACAGACTTGTAGGTCTTTTGTTTGCTGTGTGTGAGTGAGAGGAGCTGTGTGTGTATGTGTGTGTCTTACTCTGATCTCCTGCAGTTCATAAACACTTTAAATTGCAGTGCAGGAACGTGAGCATGTCGACGTGCTCTGGAGTGAGGCTGGCTCTCTTCTTTGAGGCGATGTTCCCAGCTGCTGAGAAGAGACGCTCAGAGGGAGTAGAAGTAGCTGGAATACACAAAAACGATTTGGCTTGTGATGCAAGGGTTGGATACTTTGCCTCATTCAATTTCCACCAAGACAGGGGACTCTGTCTTTGAGAGGGGCTGCTCTCCGAAGTACGTCAGCACTTCATTACTGATCGCTTGGTTGCGTGCATCCTGTTCATCATTGGTCTCACTGTCACTGGCTGTTGAGTCACATCCAAGCAGTGAATCGAGAGCTGAAACAGACCTATTTGTAGTTCCCTCAGCTGAGTCTGTGGCATCCTTGTCAGCTGATGCTGCTGTGGCTTCTTCATTCCCACTGGTGTGCTGGTTATTCACAGTACTCCCATCCTTGGACTGTGGGGCCAGAGCTTGTACTTTATTCTGAACACTGAACCTCTCCTCTGGTGTCAGGAATTTCAGTTTTTGAAATCGTGGGTCTAGTGCAGCTGCAATGATCTGTTTGCTTGGGTCATCATCTGTGATGGTGACCTCTCTTGACCAGCGTGCAGTGGTCTCCTCTGAAGCAGCCGCCTGGAAGGCCTGCACAGGAGCTGTATCATAGGCAGTGTGGGTGGACTTCAAAAGCCCTCTGACTAGTGGAGGCAGGGCGGAGACTGTCACATAGCTTTCACCACTCAAGTAGACAGTGGCACATTCAAAGGCCTGGAGAGCTTTGGCCAGTTCATCTAGCAGGGTCCACTGATCAGCTTTGAGGTCTAGGTATTGTTTCCCTCTCTGTGTTACTGCCGGGTCAGACAGAGTCGCAGTCAGTGGCCATCTGTGTTCCAGCATGCGAGTCACCATATAATAGGTGCTGTTCTACCTGGTAGAGACATCTTGGACAAGTTTGTGTTCCGGGGTCCCCATCTGTTTCTGCTTTGTCTTAAGCTTGCTTGAAGCCAGTTCGCTCCTTTTAAAGTGCTCGACGAGACACCTCGCTGCTCCCAGTGCTTTACTGATCTGAGGGTGTTTCAGTGCACGATTGATCACCAACTGTAAAGTGTGGCCTGCACAGCGGATAGACACCCACCCATGTTTTTCCTGCAAGATGTTTGCAGCCAGTACGACATTGGAGCCATTGTCATGAACAACTGCCACAATCTTGCTTGGAGGGATCTCAAACCTTTCCACAGCCTGCTCAATCCATGCAGCAATGTTGGGTCCAGTGTGCCGTTCTTCGAGTGGCATGGTTGTAAGGCAGAAGCTAGTGAGCTCCCAGTCATCACTTATAAAGTGACAGGTGATGCCAAGATATGCCTCTGTCGCGACACTGGTCCAGGCATCAGTTGTCAGGGCAATCTTGTTCTTGGTTGCTTTAAGAGCATCTTTAACCTTACCAAAAGTAGCTTCATACTTTCCCTCCATAAGCTTAGTAAAATTAGTTCTGGAAGGTAAGGTGTAACCTGGATGGAATGTGGTGACCATCTGCTTAAATCCCCCATCTTCAACCATGGATATTGGTCTCATGTCATTGACGAGCATGTTGAGGATGCTCTCTGTTAAGACTCCAGCCATTTGAGGGGTGCATGAGCCTCTCTTCAGGATGAACTCATCCACACGCCTTTGCTTAGTACTAAAATGGAAAGAGAACAAAACAGAAAGCTGTATTAATTATCATCACAAGTTGTAGGCTATGGTATCAGTTTATCTTAGTGTACTGCCTAATACCAACTAAACCATTTAAATGAATAAATATCTTACAACTGAATTATTGATATGCTCCAACCCAGTCTAACTAGCTAACGCTACGACAAGCTACAGCTGATTAGAGCGCACTGGGAAAGCTAGTTGACTGTCTAGGCTACAGACAGCTCACGTTAGCACCGTGTCGTGTTTTTGCAGACTGCAGATTGACTAGCTAAGTAAGATAGCTAGCTAATGTTAGATGGTGCTAACGTTCCCCGTCTCTGCAGTCTTGCCTGCGCTTTAGCCCAAAAAGTTCAAATTTTTTCAACTGAAAAAAAAAGAAACCTAGAGCCCATAGCGTAAGTTACTGCAGAGTCAGTGAATGTTAGAACTCGTTAACATTTAGCTAACGTTAGCAATCTTAACTTAGCTAGTTAATACTCCAGTCTGCAAAAACACGACACTCGGTGATAAATGACGGAGCTAAACAACTCTAAGCTGTAGTGTGCTATGCTGCAAGCTTGGTGCTGTTTAGCTAATGTTACATACAGCTCGTTGGTGGATACGCAGAATCCACATAACTGAAATAGCGTTCGCTTAGCAAGCATCACCCTTGAGACGTTCTGTTTTCCAACATGTAACTTAAGCTAACGTAAACATTACGATACTGTGGCTAACTAGCTAAACTTACCCATGATCCGAAGTAACAATCATCGTGGCTCCAGGGTGCTTGCGTTTCAAATGCTCGTGCATCGCCGTAGTGCTGCTGTGGAATGCCAATTCGGCTTTGCATATTCTGCATTTAACTGACTTCTTTGGCTTGTCATCTGTGAAATACTCCCAGACTTTTGATAGTCTCGGTCTCGCTGGTTTTTGCTCTTCATTAGCCTCATTCGCTCTCCTTTCCGCCATCGTTCATACGCTTTCTTCTTCTCTTCGTCGTTCATGCAAAATGCAGTTATATCAGACGATGGAAGCGATACTGCCCCCAGCACTTCCTATAGGGCATTGCAGTTACAAATGAACATTTGTGCGGTTTTGAGTTAACGTTACTGGCTCTGATTGTTTTTATACGACGCGTCGAAGCTAAAATTCTGCGTCGACGAGTTTTTATGATCGACGTCGTCGATTATGTCGACTAATCGTTGCAGCCCTACCAAATCAAGCGTAGATCAGGTGAATCGGCCATACTAAATTGTCCCAGAGAGAGAGAGAGAGAGAGAGAGAGAGAGAGAGAGAGAGAGAGTGTGTGTGTGTGTGTGTGTGTGTGTGTGTGTGTGTGTGTGTGTGTGTGTGTGTGTGTGTGTGTGTGTGTGTGTGTGTGTGTGTGTGTGTCCTGTGATGGATTGGCGGCCTGTACAGGGTGTCTCCCCACCTGCTGTCCAATGACTGCTGGGATACGCTCCAGCATCCCGCGACCCCAGTTGGGATAAGCGGCTTGGATAAAGGATGAGTGTTGCCTCCGCAATGAGTCGACTCTTGAACAAACTGAGTGAACCCAAAAGTATCAACAAGTGCCAGAAAGGCTTTACTTAGAGGGTCAGCAGTCTTATTCAGATGAATATTAAAATCATCAACAATCTTATCAGAATGAGTAACAAGACTTGAGACAATGTCTCCAAATTCTTCAAGAAAGTGAGTAAGGGTCAGAAGGTTGATAAGAGTATCACAATCTGGACTGAGCAGAGTCATGGCTAAAGGAGAAGGACCTCAATAAGAGTCTCAAAAGACTGGACTCTAGATTCAAGTTTAGAAGTTAAATTGAAAGGGGGGGGGCGCTCCAGTGGCTCACCTGGTAGAGTGCGTACCACATAAGGCTGGGTCCTTACCGCAGCGGCCTGGGTTCGAATGCGGCCCAGGCTCTTCACTGCATGTCATCCTTTCTCTCTCCTCTGCCTTTCCTGTTTCTCTCTCGACTATCGCTATCGAATAAAGGCAAAAAAATTGCCAAAAAGAAGTTAGATTGAAAGTAGACATATATTAAGACGACATCCCAATCTTGTTTATTTGCCTGAGCTACATGGCAGGGTTCCTGCAGGGTCTTAAAAAGTCTTAAATTTGTTAATCAGAATTTTAGGCCTTAAAAAGTCTTAAAGTGATACTGTCATCAAAATCTGAAAATTCCTATTGATAGGCTATGTTCCGAGTTGGAATGCTGCCACGGAGAAATTCAGTGGCCAAAACAGCGCATCTGCGGCCACTCGAGAGAGATCTGTGATTGACTGTAGATGATGTCCAATGACAAATTGTGCCGATGGATACGTAGACATCAGTCAATTTGCATATAGGGTTACACAGCCCTCTATACTACGTATGAGAGCTATGGATAACTGGATCCATGTCAAATGTCACCACGCTACCGCTCATGTTTAAAACCCTAAAATAAAAATTTTATATCCATGTACCTGTGTGTTATTGTTGTTTGTAACAAATTTTGAGTTACGAAGTCAAATTACTCACCGAATTGTGATAATAATCAATGTTTATCGGTCAGTCATCATGTCGGCGGACATGAGCGGTAGCGGTAGCGTGGTGACGTTTGACATGGAGTAGCCAATAGCGTTGAATTCATAAAACCACACTTATTTTCGGTTATGATTCATCTCCCAATGTTAAAAAATGTGTTCAGAAAGGGCATGTCAGTCTCTCTTTAAATTTGATCTAAAATGTGTCTTTTGGTCTTCATTATGATTTTGATAGGTCTTAAAAATATAACTTCTCTGTATCAGGTTAAATGTGTTTGAGGGAAATGTCCGGGCTGCAATGTAAGCACTACAGCAACAGTCCGTAATAGTCAGGGCCCAACGTTAACTGGAAATTTTTGGAACTTTTCCAGCAAGAGTATGCAGAACAGTATGGAGGGGCTCAGCTTGTTGTCGTGGGGAGCTGTGGACTCCACACATTACACAGCGCTTTCAAATGAGGCTTCTCCATGTGGCAGCTGGACAAGCTGCTGAAGGCAATGCACACATTGTTCCACAATGTGCGAGAAAGGAAGGAAGATTACACTGCTGTAACCACATCTGCCGTCTTCCCTTTGTCATCCTGTGGCCACCAATGGATTGAAAACCTGTCTATGGTGGAGAGGGCTCTTGCAGTCTGGCCATCACTGCTCTGGTACATGGATGCAATGAGAACCAAGAAACTCCCAAACCCTGGAACAGCGTCCTTTGACACCATTGCAGCAGCCCTGATGGATCCACTCATCTTGGCCAAACTGCAGTTCTATATGGCTGTTGCCAGGACCTTCAGTCCCTTTTTGAAGAAGTACCAAACAGACCTGTAGGATGTGCCTGTACTGTAGTTGTTTTTTACTGCATGTTCATTGGAAGAATTGTTCTGATGGAACGGGAAGTTGTTCTTGTTGAACGTTAATAAATTTAATTTGTAAGTAATTCAAGGACTTTTTTTTATTCTTTCATAGTAATTTTCCTTCATTCTTTTTTGCTGTGAAATAGGTCTTAAATTTTATTCAAAGTGGTCTTAAAAAGGTCTTAAAAAGTCTTAAATTTAACCTGTTGAAACCTGCAGGAACCCTGCATGGGTATACGTATAGTCAGGTGGGGAAGCTTCATTTAAGGGAAGGAAAACATTTGGTTTCAGCCATGTTTCACATAACCCAATCATATCGAAACTATGTTCAAGAATCAGATCATTTATTAGTAAGGCTTTGGTAGACAGTGATCTGATATTTATGAAACCAAATTTAAGCATCTTGTTTAAGGGATCAGTAGCAGGCAGAACTTTAGAGCTACCAATAGATGAAATAACAATTGGAATTAGTCACCTGGTATTAGTTGACAATTTTGAAGACCTACACTTTGAACGATATGTGGTCACACTTTTGATAAGATTAAATGTTTGGTTCTGTAGATTATCAGGTACTTGGTTGCACATTTCACCACCACCAGTGGTAGTAATGATTATTAGATTATTGTGATTCACACATTTAGGAGAGGAGAGCTTGGGAGCAATACAGCGGGGTAGGGAGACGGTCTCAGTGTTATAGACCAAGCTGTCTACACTATGAAAAATTCCCTGACTAAACATATTACTAAACTAGTTGACTCCACATCCTCACTAGAGTTAAACCTAGCAGGCTGTCTAATCACCTGCAACCTTCTGAAGGATAAGTTCCTCATGTCAAACTAAACATAGACAGCTAGCTATACTGCGAGACAAAAAAGACAATAGTGGACACTTATTATGTAAATGTGACACTTTGTAAATGGCCCCCTCTCATCAAGATGTTTCACTTGCATATCTCCGATGTGCACTACAGGGCTCCAGGTCATATTTCTTCAGCGAGGGCATCTAATTGCTCAAATGAGCACAAGTGGAGCGCAAATGAGCGACACCAGTTTGGGACAATTTTGATGACAATGGGGTTCAGAATTGTGTCATTCCTTTAGCAGAATATTGTGGTGACCAGGGGAGCCGGTCACTCCGACCGTCGGTGGTGCTGTGCTGGTAGAGCGCAGGTACTGTTGGTGTAGAGTTGATTGTGTCATATTTTTGTGTGTTCGGGTGTTCTGTGCATGTTGGGATATGTTGTTGTTTGGGGGTTTGACTTGAAGTGTGTAGAGGACTGTACTGACTGACTGACTGACGCCTCCAGCTGCGACATCGGGGGGGGGGGGGCATCGTTATGTTGTCCATTCTGGTCCGTTCTGGCCGGTGTGAATAAAAGAGCACTCCCGGGGTCGTGCGGTGTATTGGACATGGGAGTTGTGATTAAAAAGAGATCTCTGCCTCTCAACTCATTCTTAGCCGGCTCACCACAGTAATGTTTTATTTCTGAAATAGTAAATGAGCACAAATGTTTCTTTGAACACAACAAACGGGCACAAACCGAGCACAAACAAACAAGACCAGTTTTGAAAGATGTGGACGATAATGGGGTGCAGGGTGATGTCACAGCCTATAAAATATAATGCTTAATAGCTCAAAAAAAAAAAAGAAAAAAAAAGAAACAGCAAAAACAATCGTTTTTTGGCTAGTTTTAGTAATAGTAATAGTTTTAGTAATAGTTTTTTGCTGCACAAACGCTGCACAAATGAATGATAATATTTTTACTGATGTTCTGATTACATGGGGTGCCAACTTCATGGAGGTTGACACTCTTCTCCACCCTGCCTGCACTCTCTTCTTCACCTCTCTTCTGCACTCCCCTTTACTTTGGACAGTTGACCCCAAGTATTAAAACTCATACGCCTTCATCACCTCTACTCCTTGCATCCTCACCATTCCACTGTCCTTCCTCTAATTCACACATATGTATTCCGCCTTGCTCCTACTGACTTTCATTCCTCTTCTCTCCAGTGCATACCTCCACCTCTCCAGGCTCTCCTCAACCTGCTCCCTATCCCGCTACAGATCACAATGTCATCTGCAAACATCATAGTCCACGGAGACTCCTGCCTGATCTCGTCCGTCAACCTGTCCATCACCATTGCAAACAAGAAAGGGCTCAGAGCCTTGATGTAATCTCACCTCCACCTTGAACCCGTCTGTCATTCCAATCGCACACCTCACCACTGTCACACTTCCCTCATACATATCCTGCACCACTCCTACATACTTCTCTGCCCCTCCCAACTTCCTCATACAATACCACACTTCTCTCGGCACCCTGTCATTTGCTTTCTTTAAATCCACAAAGACACCATGTAACTCCTTCTAGCCTTCTCTATACTTCTCAATGAACATTCTCAAAGTAAACATCGCATCTGTGGTGCTCTTTCGTGGCATGAAACCATACTGCTGCTCGCTGATCGTCACCTCTTCTCTTAACCTAGCTTCTATTACTCTTTCTCATGTCTTCATGCTGTGGCTAACATGCCTGTATAACATCTGAAATAAGGCTCAGTAAAGCTTGAACAGTAATACACACACACACACACACACACACACACACACACACACACACACACACACACATATACACACACACACACTGGGGAGAGTTGTACAGATTCCTCAGAGGGAAACTTCCATAACAGCTAAATCATTTTGTGGAGGAAGGGGCGTTGGGGGCTGGTTTCAAGTTCAACTTTATTGTCATGTGTATTTAAATACAATGACATTCTTCTGCTCTGGCTCTCTGCCTTAACACGAAGTTCACAAGGACAACCCATCCCAAAAAAAACACTATAGACCTACATAGACTATGTACACAGAATCATACATTATAGATACAATAGAAAAGTACACAATAACACAACAATGTAAGGTGCATGTGGGTGTGTCAGCTGTTCAGCAACCTGACTGTGAGGACAGAAACTATTTCTGAGACGGGTGGTGTGGGATTTGATGCTCCGGTAATGTTCTTTAGATGGAAGGAGTTTTGGTACTCATCCCAAAACTCTTGAGACGCCTCAGTAAAGGCGTCTCAGGAGTTACTCTGGTTAATACTTAATCAGGCAACAACGGCCCCAGGAGACTCTGGTTTCATGTTCTCTGAGGATTGTACACACAACCATGTACACAGAGACCCGTGACTCCTGCTGGCTTCTTGTCTAATGTCAGATGTAATTTCATTCTGTCATTTTACGCCTTTAATTCTTTAAGCTACATCGGATGGAAATTAATTTTGTTAGGTCTCCACGGTGAGGAAAAGCATTGATAGACTATAAACCACTTGGAATGAGGTAAATAATTACAGACCGTATGTTGTTCTCTCTGTCTGCCTGCCTTAAAAAAAAACACTTTAGCATTAGTATGGTTGAAGACATTTGAAATTAATTCATAAACCAGGGTCAACCTGAGTCCTGACCCTCCACCCCTACCCTGGCGCAGGACAACACATACATGCATACATACATGAACACACTTATTCTACAAGTACATATGCTTTTTAATGCATGAGTTGGGCTAAACAAATAAAGTTTGATAAATTGAAAGATGTCTCCGCTCTGTGTATTACATTGTGCTTTGCACTTTAAATGACATTTCATTATCAGTGTCAAACCTTTCTCAAGTGTCTGACTCTCCTCTCTACTTGTCTCTCTCCCAGTTATCCTCTGCTGCGGCTGCCTTTGCCAGGGACCGGTCCAGTGGAGTTTACCACAGGGGTTCGAGACTACACCGTCCCTTCCCATGAGACCAATGGAGACCTTGGAGAGCGTCCCGACTGGGTAAGAAAATGATAGCACAAACACACGCACACATAAAGACACAGTTTTCACTAGTCTAGTCAGTTTTACTGTATAGCCCAATATCACAAATTACAGATTTGCCTCAGGGGGCTTTACAGCAACACAACATCCTGTCTTTAGACCCTCACATCGGATAAGGAACAACTCCCTAAAAAAAAAAAACCTTTAACAGGGAGAAACAATAGGAAGAAACCTCAGGGAGAGCAACAGAGGAGGGTTCCCTCTCCCAAGACGGGCAACGTGCAATGGATGTTGTGTTTTACATAATTTACAGAATACAACATTGAAAGAGGATAACAGAATTATAATGGAATTATAAAATATATCAAGAATATGATGAGGAGGATGCCAAGCATGTCACCAGAATAGCCCAGGACCTGTGCCACGCAACCACCATCACCATGGAGAGAGAAAAAAACCCCAAAAAGGTCACACGTCTGAGTGAGAGAAGAATATAATTTTGAAACAGGATAACAAAGTTATATGGATTTATAAGCTATATAAAAATAAAATGTGATGAGGAGGATGCCAAGCAGTGTCCAGGTGGCGACCACCATCACTATGGAGACCTGGGAGGAAGGACAGACTGCATGTGCACACAAGGGAAACTCACATCACACCATTCACACACACACAAGAAGAGAAAGGAGAAGACATCATTCACAGAGAGAGAAAAGACATTTGTGAGAACAGTTTATCCAAAGCCGACACTTTGGATAAAAGCATCAGCTAAATGAATATAATGTAACAGTTTGGAATAGTCAATATACACTATAATCACATCGGCAGAACAGTGCTTGGTAAATTCATTGAGACAAAAACCGACCCGCCATTCAGTACAGGTTGTGAATCATTCAACTTAAAGGCAACTAATTGGAGGTTAAGGCAAAAAGACGAGTTTTAAGTTTGGATTTAAAGGACTCAACAGACTGTGATTGTCTGATGGCAGCAGGCAGGTTATTGCACAAGAATGGGGTCCCATAGAAAAAGGCCCTGCCACCAGCTGACTTCTTTTTAACTTTGGTTACACACAGGAGCCCTGTATTTTGAGAGTGAACAACTCAAGATGGAATGTACAGTTTAAGGAGATAAGACAGATAAGATGGGGCAAGCCCATTTAGGATTTTATAATTCAGCGGAAGCACATTGAACTCTGATCTAACCTGGATAGGAAGCCAGTGAAGGGAGGCAAGAATTGGTGTAATATGGTCAAATTTTCTAGTTTTAGTTAGGATTCTAGCTGCAGCATTCTGAACCATCTGAACATTTTCAGTACTAGCATGTGGCAGACCTGAAAACAGAACATTACTTAATCAAGTCTGGATGAAACAAATGCATGTATTAGAGTCTCTGCATCAGCCATGGACAGGAAAGACCAAATTTTAGCTATGTTGCCTAAGTGAAAAAAGGCAGTCTTGGTGATTTCTTTAATGTGTTTATGAAAGGAAAGGCTGGGATTAAATGTAACACCAAGATTTTTGGCTGCCACACTTTGTGAAATCGCATAGTTTTCAACTGTTATGTATACTTGATCAAATTCGCGTCTGTGTCTAGCAGGGCCAATGACCAGCATCTGTTTCATCTGAAGCAGAAAATTTAGTGACATCCAACTTTTCACAGCAGCCAAACGGGCCTCTAAATTAGTCATTTGAGTATGATCATCAGCCCTTATAGGCACATATAGCTGAGTATCATCAGCATAGCAATGGAAATGTAGTCCATGACTGCATATAATTTGGGCAAGAGGTGAAATATAAAGAGAGAAAAGTAAAGGGCCAAGAACTGAGCCCTGAGGTATGCCATATTTAATGTCAGAGAATTTCAATGTAATATTATTATAGCGGACACACTTTTTTTTCTCCCAGTTAAGTAGGACTTAAGCCAAGGGAGAGCTAAGCCAGAGACACCAAAAATGCAATTTATTCTGTCTAATAGTATACAGTGATCAATGGCAGTACAATGACTGAGGCTTATAATTCAAGAAGGCAGATGATGTAAATGAGGCGCTGGCTCAGTTTTCTTTTAAGTTCTCTGCTGTTTTAAATGTCACTAACATAGATCAGTTTTAAGATCATGAGACAGAAGCTGTGTTGGCTTTACTCATTATTGCCAGTACTTTGATGGTGGATCAGAAACTCGGAACCTTTTCAACTATTTTACTTGGCAATATTGTTTTTCAACATTTACCAACCATTTTCTTTACTTAACCTGTTGATTTGATTTTTTTTTTTAGCAAGCCCTCCTAAACATTGGCCGTATACTTACTAAAGTAGTGAGAAGAATGTTGCTCAAATTGACAGAATGTCACATCCCTCTTTGTCTAGTGGCTGCTTGGTGTAAAACTACCATCATGCTTTAGTTTGAACCGTCCTATGAATTGGGAAGTTACACTACACACGAGACAAGAAAGAGACTTTTCCTGATCCTATTCTCTTATTTGTTCCCCATTTTTGATTGTGTGCCTTTGGACCTGTGTGTGTGTGTGTGTGTGTGTGTGTGTGTGTGTGTGTCTGTTTGTGTGTGTGTGTGTGTGTGTGTGTGTGTGTGTGTTGTAGTACCGAGGTCCTCCAGTGGCCTACATCCAACAGGTATTGGTGAAGGCAGCAGTATCTCCGTGGGATAACAGTCTGGTGCCGGTGGATGTATTTCGGTCGCCGTTGGGCCATGTCTTCAGCTTGCTGGAGGAGATCCGCAACCATGTCCATTCCGACAGGTACGTTTATCCCTCAGTCCCACCCAGGTGCATGAATTTCCAATAAAAGTGCCTCTGTTTCAGCTGGAAACTGTTAGTATTAGGGGTCGACCAATTATCCGTCTGGCCGATTATCGGATCTAATATTCAGCATTTTCACAATTATCGGAGTTGTTATTTTTTTTATCAAATTGTCGACAAAATAAATTAATTTAAAAATGTGCTACTTTGGCTCTGATGGAGCCGCCTGTCTCTGATTGGTTACACGTCATGAGTAATAGCCTATCAACACACATTTGCAGACTGGAGCAGCTGCAATGAGTGCATGGAGCTGTGTTTTCAATGTGAGGCAGTAGGCATTACTGAAATTGCAATAAGTGTCACAATCATCTATGCTGAAGTTGCAAAAACACCACAATCTTATGATCTATTTCTATGATGACAAGCATGCCCTGTTTCCCAGTTACACAACTGGAAATGCCTGAATAATGCACTTTGTTACAGCGATATACAGTTAACTATAATGAGACAATAGAGTTCATTCATGTAGTGATAGATATATCTTTGAGTAATGTTGGTGCCAGTGTAACTGGAACTTATTTTAGCTACCATATTACGAACTTAAGGTTACTCGCCCATGAGTTGGTGTTTTTAAATGTTACTAGTTCAGTGCCCATTCATCTAAACTTCACACTCGAAGGAATACAGGTGAAATCCCCCCTCTGACCACAGTGTGAGTTGCAATAGCAGAGTAGCGCTGTTTCTGTTTCCAGTCACTGACTCCATGGCAAGTGAATAAGCAGAAGGAATATGGGTGTAATCTCCCCTCTGACCACAATGTGGGTTACAATGGCAGTGTGGTGCTAGTCATATTTCCGCTCGTTGACTCCACAGGAAGTGGAGAAGCAGAATTTATTATGGCTAACCACTGAAACTTAACTGCTTGAAGCTTTCTCAAGAACCACTCATCCAAACAATTTCACACTCAACACCGCACTTCCTTGGGTCCTCATCAATACACCTGCTAGGTGGGAAGTCGATCGGATGAATGGTTTGAACGGTTGTTCAGAAAATCCTGCCCCATATAATACGGGGTCCTCCTGTATTGTAAAATAAAATGCTGCATCCTGTATTGAATCAATAAGGGATGTGATTTGTCCCATATTTTTTGTACATGTTGTTTTATATATACACTAGGTCTTCAAAGTGCTGAGAATAACAAAACATCGAGTAAGTAAAATAAACCCAGTTATACAAGCGGAGTGGAGAAGTTTAATTTCAATGGTGAACTACAGACCGACAAGCTCTGCGTGCTGTGTGAGACTGCACGCCATGCCATCATCGTTGCCATGAGGCATAGGCCGCGGAACGCATTTCGAATGGATAGGGCCAATAATGACGTGACGTCCCCCCCCAAGCCACACTCGTAACGCATAACTTTATTTATTATTATTTATTATTACTGTAAACTACTAATAAGACACGTTAGTCCCTAGTTAACGGGTCTGACCCTTTAACTGAGCGGTTAGTGATGTCGCCTTGTGGTGCAGTACACCCCCGTATCAAATCCCGCACCGGGCAATAAAATAACCGGTTACATTGGTGGCAGCGGTGGGATCCGGAAGTGTGCAGATCCTCAGAAGTCTCTTCGGAGTGCGGGAAGAACAAAGCGCGAGGGCGCGCTTCCGGGGAGGGTGACGACTGTAAACTACTAATAAGACATGTTAGTCCCTAGCTAACGGGTCTGACCCTTTAGCCGAGCGGTTAGTGATGTCGCCTTGTGGTGCAGTACACCCCGTATCGAATCCCGCACCGGGCAATAAAATAACCGGTTACATTGCTGTTTTTATTTGTCCTGATTATAGCCTACACTTGAGTCACAATCAAATAGTATAATCAGTATGGTTAGAAAGCATAAATCATTTGACACGTCAAATCCAGTTGCATAGGATTAAAAAATGTCAACGCTCACCACCCCGTCTTAGACGTTCCCAGAGAAGTTCCTCCGTCTCTCGTTGTGCTGGATGAAGTCACTGGCAATGGCGAGACCATCCACACTGGCCAAAGCATCCCTGTGTGTGTTGCTGCACTTCAAGTGATTGAGTCTCCTTTGAGTCATTGTTGACCTTAGATAAGTCTTCATACGACGAAGGGTTGAGAAAGACCTCTCGGCGCTGGCAGTTGACACGGGAATTGTATAAAACAATTTCAACAGCCTGTGTACATCTGGCAGTAGGCTCATAACGTTGAGGGTAGCGGCAGAGGGGCTAGTTGGAGCAGCGACAGTTAGAAATTCTACTTCTGGTTCCTCAGAGGGCTCATTGTGGGCTGGAGTGACGGTGGTTGTCTCAGCTACCTTGGTTAACCTTGACCCGAAGAAATCAGTTATTTTTCGACGCTTCATCATTCATGTTAACGTTACTATTGCTTAAAGTTTAGCGAACACACTAGCAGTTAGTCTACTTACATAGAGCGCTGGTATTTTGTTCTGTGAAATTCACGTCCGTGTGACGCTATGCTCACGTGACACAAATAACCAATCAATCATTAGGAAACAGAGTTTGTTGCTTGTGATAGGCTACGTACTGTAGGTAGGCTTACAGCTAGTGGAAATTAGCCCGGGAAGCGCGCAAAAGTGCAATACATTAAGAATGTAACGTATTTGCGATTTGAATTTTTACACGTTTATGTTTGATGCACGCCAAAGTAGGTAGGGCTATGGCCCTACTGGCCATACCGGTTCCGTGGCCTATGGCCGTGAGGCCTCACTCAGTGGTCGCCTTGTACAGTTAAAAATAGCACCCTCAGTCACTCAGATACTGATGGTTTCCATTTGTTTGGGATGGACACAATGTTATGTTTGTGATGTTTCAGTCTTGTTTATGTCAAACCAATCAGTATTACAAACCCAAAGTATAATAAATATAGTACATAGTTTTTGTTACACTAATTCTAAGTGCTTTTATTATTTTGTCTTGCTATAATGCACTTCAAACGTTGTGTATCGGCATATTGGAGTCCTAAAAACATTAAATCATCTGGGGGGAGAATGTAGGACTTGCGGTGGGGGGCAGGGAGCTTGGGGGGGCGTCCCTTATTTCGCCACGTAGAAGGTGGCATCCATAGGGGACACACAAATATGCATACATAGACAGAGACTCCTTCCATTTTAGTTAGATAGGTAGCCGATGGTCATAATAATGTCAGCTGGTGTTGTCTCATCGAGCTAACTTGAATGGGATAGCGAACATCAACAGGTTCATTTGTTGAGCCATAATTTAGCCAGCTGACTAGCAAAAAAATTGCTAGGCTACAATGTTATTTGTTGCTGCTGAGAGTTCTCTGCACGTTTTGTTTCAAGATGGTGAAAAGTTTTCTTTTCTGTCTTAGCCAGCAGCCCATACCAACATGTACCCTGGTTCTGCTGAATGACAAGCTAAGCATGTGTGGGCTTGGCTAGTACTTGGATTGGAGACCTCCTGGGAAACTGAGTTGCTGCTTGAAGTGGTGTTGATGGGCCAGTAGGGGGCAGTCTTCCCTCTGGGCCGAGTAAAAAACCAAAACATCCCAATGCCCCAGTGCAGTGATGGAGACACTGTGCTGGAGGAAATGCTATCCTTCAGATGAGACATTAAACTGAGGTCCTGACTCACAGTGGTCATTAAAGATCCCATGGCACTTACTGCAAAGAGTAGGGGGTGCCCCGGTGTCCTGGCAAAACTCTCCATCTGGCCACCTAATCATCCCCCCATGTAATTGGCTCAATTATTCCTCCCTCTCCACCTCAAGCTGATGTGGGGTGAGCGTTGTGGCACAAAATGATTGCTGTGCATCACCCAGGTGGTGCTACACATTGGTGGTGGTTGAGGTGAGTCTCTCCCTTCAATGTGAAGTGCTTTCGGTGTCAAGATAAAGTGCTATATAATGTAATCCATCGTCTTTTAATGAAACATGTGCTTAAAGGCATTTCAACAAAATTTTGTGTTGGAATTCGTGATATTCAAATTTTTGACACCAAGAATTTAATTTCTACTGCAAATGTGTATCACTTCCAGATATCTCTTATCGGTCTCCTTGATTGCTAATAATCGGTATCGACCCCTAGTTAGTATTGAAATTTATTTCAAAATTCATGTGACAAATATTTCTTAAAGACCTATCGAGGTAGCCAAATTAAGTCATTCATTGAGAACAAGTTGTTTTTGCCAACTTGTTCTTTCTCTGCATAAATGATTAATTCCTACTCTCTGCTGGTTGCAAAGCAACCTCATTTACTATGCTGCTTAGCCTATGCACAAGGACTAAAGCATATACTCAGTTTATGGACTGTATTAACACAGTAGGTATTATTAAAGCCTTCAGAGGCCATACAGGTGTTTATAAATGAATCTTAAACCATCTCATACTCGTATGATAGTCTCTGGAGTTTTTGGATGTTTGGAGTGCGCTCAAATACATAAGACTAGTGAATTTTTGAGTTTTCTAGACTTAACACTGTTAACTAGTCTGTGGTGGTCTCTTTAGATCGGATCGCCTCCAGCTTGGGTACTCACCAGTGATGTGCGGTGAGGTCAGTGGCTGGGTAGGCAGTAGGCATTCACAAATTCAAATTACATCCTTTTGTGCTCTATAATGTTTTATAACGATCTGATCCTTCTTCGTTCTTCCAACTGCCACAGAATTGTAGAATATTGTGCCCCCCTGGCTGAACTACATTCCAAATGAAAACCTAAACAAAAATATTGTCAAAGTATATACTATGAAGTACCTTTTTTCTTGTTTTATATGGTGTTTGATAGCTGTGAAATGACTTGGTAACACCATTGCCTCATATCATTACATTACACAGCTTAACATCACTTAATCCCAAAAGTGCCTCTTTAACTCCATTTTGGCAGCCATACCGCAATACAACAGATAGCTGCGCTTTGTTGGTTGTGTCAGTGGTCTCATTGACTTGTACGGACACGACAGGGGCTGCATTTACCTCATCTTGAATGTACTGTCGAAGAGTGTCACTTACTGCCAAGATAAGGTCGTTTTGAATACGGTTCAATGTTCTGGAAAGCACTGAGGAAACTTGAATTGTGTCATCAACCTCTGGTCCTTCTCCACAATGAGGTTTACGAGCTCCACATACTTTCCTCAGTTTGGTGAGCTAGTGCTTTCCTTGTTTCCCCTGAAGGCTAATTCTTGTTTCCCTAAGTCGCAAGTAGCACATATCAAGTCCTTCAGAATCTCACGATTTTCCCTCACCTTCGCATTGTGCGCGGAGACTTGCTGTTTATTAGCCTCGTGTAAAGCTAGGTTGATCAGAGTGCACTTTCCAAAGGTTTTCAATGTTATTTGTTGTTGACTGTGTGAACTGGACCAATCGTGCTTGACTAGCGCTGCAAGCAGGTTGTTCAGGTCACAGTAGCCGGCACCTACCCATACATTGTCCCGCTCTCTTGAAAACAGCAAACAAGGGAAGCAGTACAGCCTGCTGCTGGTAGCATCAGAGCCGCATAGCCACTCTTTCCTTATATACCACTCTGGCTGGAATGATCGGATGATTTTCTGCCCTTTACGCTGGTGGAGGTCAAGGAGAGCTCCTGTAGGCCTGCCTCGCTTGATTACAAGTAATTTTTGCTGGTAATCCAGTTCATTAAAACTCTGAAGACGTACGATGGTCGACATTACTGATTTCGCTCTGAAGTGTAGCTAAGCTGCTCAAATTCAAGTGAGCTAGCTTGCTATATTGATAACACAGATCTATGACTGTAGCAATTTCGCACCTTGATGGCTCTGATTGGCTCGCACTCCCACCATAAGCAGTGCCTTTCCTCGTCCGCTGATTTTGCCTTAAGCTACGCAATACGCATGTGCAAACTCTGAAATTCACAACGTTAAAGGCACTCCTGAAAAAAAAGCAGAGCCTACCCTTCCCATTGAAAAAGTAGGCAAGCTTCTGCGCTATACGGCGTTTCACTCATAGAAGTTTAAGGACTTAAAACGGACAAGGAAATAAAAATATTAAAAATACGTTATAACACAGCATACTTGTAACTAGAGTGAGATTTTGATATGTTGTTATGAATTTGTTGTATGGTTATTTTGATAAAATTATCACAGACGTAATTGGTACTCACACGTCTACTTCTACGCCACAGCAGTGCATTATAGACAATTACATTGACCAATAAAAACACTGAGCCATATAAACATGAGATCAAAAACTTAGAAATCGCCCCCATTCTAGCCAGCCAAGTTTCATGAAGGACCAGTAGAAATAAACTCTCCACTTCCTCCTTGCTATAGACAGCAAGTGAAGGTCATTAACTAATCACGTTTACCCCCGTTTCACGTTTTTACCAGTCACGTTGATATTTACAACAGTAATGGTTTAGTCCTGGGTTCAACGTTAAGCTGCAACCTTCTGGTCGTTGGTGACTAAACCAGCACCCCCGCTTCAACCCTTGGGTTGTTGTGAGGAGGGTGTGTGGACACCCAGCAGGACTAAAAACAAAACATGTCAAAGGGCAGATGAGTTCCTCTGTGAACCAATGGCCATCCATACCTAGAGAGGCGATTGGGACCACCAGGTACTCCCTCTACTGAAACACAATGATGATTCAACCAAAGACTTGTTGAGGCATCAGCTTTGCTCCTACGACCTCCATAGGTTACGGAACTGATGATGATGAGTGGTTGAGTAATTATCCTCTGCTGCAGCACTGGCTGGTTGGTAATTAATTTAATTAACCCAACCACAGTAGTAGTTAGGTTATTTGCATCTGAATTTGCTGATGGAGTAGACCAACCTGTGATACTACAAGCCAGAATCCATCAGCTTTTGGCTGGTGGTTCGTAGTGGCCTCTTGTCTTACTTGTACAGAGGATACTTATGCGTTTCAGAAATTCTTTGGAAATGAATTTGATTTTTCTTTCCCCTTGATTTTACGTTTAGGAACAATGCAAAATAAATGTAGCCTGTAAATCCATAAATCTGTAAGTTTTGATCATCTTTTAGATGTACTCGAGTACATATTTCATTTTACTGTAAACGGATAGTAAAATGAAAGCTGCTTCACATATTTTGATGTTTTGTATTGTGATAAATAATCTTTTGTCTCTAGTAAAATGGCCTCACTACATTTTTCAACCACTCTTGGCTTGTGTCATATTAAACTAAGTTTTATATCCTGCAGGAAACCAAGTTTTATATCCAATGATGAAAGCGTAGAGATTTTCAAAATTGAGCTCTAATTGGAGTCCTGTGTACAGAATTACGTTTGCACTGTTGCGTCTGTCAGTGGGTTTGTTTGTCTTTCTGTCTGATTTTCTGTGAGTTTGTCAACCATTATACATTTGGAACAGTTCAAAGTTCAGCAATGAAACAAAAACAGTCCACGGGGGTTGTAGGACAAAAATATGCAATAATGCCCTTGAGTAAAAAAACTAGGTCATGGTCATTTGAGCCATTGATCCGTTCTGAGTTATCAAGGCTTAGTGGTTGAAGGACACATGAATTTGTAGCACTCTGTATTGCTTGTCTGAACATTGTACAGCACTCATTACCGGTACTTAGGTTTTCTACAGTTTCCTTGTTCATCAGAACATGGTAGAGAGAAAGGGACCATTTTTATTTCAATTGCTTGCTGAATCAAATGGTGTCACCCTTGTTTAGTTTTGTGATGTAGTTAACAGATGAACACAAAATATTATTATGCTAATAATCAGGTTTGAAGTGGTCATAGCTACTGGCACTCAGTGGCCTTAGTTAAATGAATGCAAACCGTGTTGGTGTCTGGGCCTCAGCCAGTCAATTTCTGTTTTAGTTTTATCCACCTCTACTTTCCCACTTTCCTACCCTTTTCACCTCCAAACCTGATCTACTTTCTTCCCCTCCTTTTTTGTGCTCCTGTCATGTCTAATCCTCTTAACTCCCCTCTCCTCCCCTTCCTCATCTCTTCGCCCCTCTTCACTCCCTCTTTCCTCTCCTTTATTCTCCTGACCATTCCTCAACTCTCCTCTGCTCTTCCTCTTCCCTCCCCCCCTTTCCCTTTCCTCTCTTGGCCTCTCATTTATACTCTCCTGACTATTCCTCAACTCTCCTCTGACCCCTTCTCCTATACCCTACTACCCTCTCCTCTCTTCTCTGTCTCCTCTCCTCTATTTCAGCGGGGGGGTGCGGAGTTTGGAGGCATTGTGTCTTCAGGTGACCGACCTGTTGCCGGGACTTCGCCGCATGCAGCCAGTCCTGCCAGAGCACGGCTGCCTGCTCGTCTCTCCGGGTAATTACTGGCAGAACCAGCGAGAGCTTTTCGACTCAGACCCGGACCTCCTGAAGACTGTCCAGAAGCACGAGCCCAAAGGCCTGCACACCTCTGCCACGCTTCGAGGTCGGTGGGAGAGAAAGAAAAAGACAGGGAAGATGAAAGAAAGGGTGGAGCGATGGAGAGAATCTAGGGAGGTGTGGAGTGAAAGAGGAGGAGGAGGAAGAGGGATGAGAGGGTATGCACAAAAAACTTAAAGGTCTGCACATCTCCACCAAAGGCGAGGAGGGAGTACAGAGGAACCCTCAGATGAAGAGTTGTGGGTATTATGTCAGTTAATCAGTTTACATTACATAAAGCATTTGGTGGAGGATATTCTCCCAAAAGCGCTTTATGACACCATAAGTGTTCACATTTTATCATTCCCAGCCTAGGTGGGGAAATTAATAGCTAACCCCAGGGTTCCCACATGACCTGGAAATTTATACTCTAGTTTTCCAATCAAAACACCTGGAAAATGATCTGATTTAATTAAAATGTCCTGGAAATATAATTGAGGTCATGAAAATTGTAAAGTTGGGTCATATAATTGTATTTTTACTGACTGAGATTGCATATTTTTAATGTAAATTGTCAGCCAAGAGGTCATATACATATTTTAAGGTGTTGAGATGTGACATCAGTGTGTGAAGTTTCGATGGTATGTTCAGTGACACAGTCCATTTAGAGACTGTTGATTTCCACTGACAGTTAATACTGAATAATATTTCCTTCTGTAAGTAACAACTGGCATGGGTATCCCAGAAAAAGACCTGGAAAATTATTTCTTAAAAAGCGGGGGAACCATTTGACCCTTGTCATCAGTTCAATGCTATACGCATTGAGCTGCACTGAAGGATTAAAGGAGAGAGAAAGATAACGATTGCTGTTCAGTGAGAGAAAGAAAAAGTTGAGCATAACTGTGGTCTGTCAGGGGTTCTTGGGTTGGTAGGGAAGAAACTAAAGCGATAGACTGAGTAATAGTGATTAGCAAAGGAAAAGGGTTGGTTATTTTTTTTTAATTCAAGTTCAACTTTATTGTTGTATGTGTTTAGTATACAATGACATTCTTGTGCTATGGCTCTCTCTTCCTTAACACAAGGGACGCAAGGACACACCATCCAACAAAAAAAACAAAACCAGACTATATACACAATGAATTCATACATTATATTCACAATATACAGTACATGATAACACAACAGTGCAAGGTGCATATGGGTGCGTCAGCTGTTGAGCAACCTGACTGCCTGTGGAGAGAAACTATTACTGAGATGGGTGGTGTGTGATTTGATGCTCTGGTAATGTTTTTTAGATGGAAGGAGTGAGAACAGAACATGAGCAGGTTGACTGGTGTCCTTAATGATGTTTTGGGCTTTCCTTTTGCAGCGCGTGGTATAAATATTATGAAGTTGTGATAGTTCCAGCCCAATTATTTTTTTGCTGCTGTCTTTACAGCTCTTTGCAGCAGTCTGCAATCCTGAACAGTAAGGTTGCCAAACCACACTGTGATACAGCCAAGACACTCTCCATGGTACTGAGATAAAAGTTCATAAAAGTTTTGGTACTCATGCCAAAACTCTTGAGACGCCTCAGAAAATACAGTCTTACCCAGTCTACCCAGACCTCTGAGTTTCAACACCAGTTTGGATGGTACAATTGTATTAAAAGCAGAGCTGCAATCGATAAACAACATTCTCACATAGTTATTTTTCTTTTCAAGGTGTACTAAAGCAGTATGTAGAGCAAGTGAGATAGCATCATCTACAGATCTATTGGAGCAGTAGGCAAACTGTAATGGGTCAAGGGTAACAGCAATATTACATTTTATATATGATATAACCAGTCTTTCCAGGCACTTCTTAATAACAGAGGTCAAAGCAACAGATCAGTAATCATTAAGGCAAGACACAGGTGTTTTCTTAGGTACAGGTACAATGGTGGTTTTCTTAAAACACAGTGGAACCACACACAATTTTATTTTACTACTTACTACTTATTGTTCCCCGTGAGGAAATTCTTCCCCTGCATTTAACCTATCCTAGCTGTGTAGCAAGGAGCAGTGGGCAGCTGCCGTGCAGTGCCTGGGGACCAACTCCAGTTCTTCTTGCCATGCCTCGGTCAGGGGCACAGACAGGAGTATTAACCCTAACATGCATGTCTTTTTGATGGTGGGGGAAACCAGAGCACCCGGAGAAAACCCACACAAACATGAGGAGAACATGCAAACTCCACACAGAAAGGACCTGGGATGACCTCCCAAGGTTGGACAACCCCGGGGTTCGAACCTAGGACCGTCTTGCTGTGAGGCAACAGCGCTAACCACTGCGCCACCAAGCCGCAATGACAGGGACATGCTCAAAATGTCAGTAAAAACCTGAGATAGCTCAGTGTAACATGCCTTGAGGACACGGGAAGGGATGTCATCTGGGCCAGCAGCTTAACCCTTTTTAAAGTTTTACTCACATCAGCTTCTGTCACCAGTAGATCAACTTCATTGGGTGGGCACTGTGCTGTTGTCACTGGGTCCAAGTTGTGTGCTTCAAAGTGGGCATAAAAGTTAAGCTCATCCGGGAGAGTGGCAGACATTTGATAGGCACTCTGAATTTAGATTTATAGTCTGTAATCGCCTGCAGCCTCCTCCACATACACCGTGAGTCACTGCCACAGCAGTTATGTTCCAGTTTGTCCCTGTATTGTCTTTTAGCAGCTTTTATGGCTCTCCTTAAGTCATACCTGGATTTTTTTGTAGCATTCCTTATCCCCGATTTATAGCAGTGGTACGCTTCCTCAACCTCATGCAAATGTCGCTGTTAATACAGGGCTTCTGGTTGGGGTAGGAGTGAATAGACCATACTGCGACCGATTCAGCATACTCATCCAAACTCAAGGCTGAATCCTTATACATTGACCAGTCTTTTGATTCAAAACATCCCTGAAGTTTGGATTCGTGTTCTGTAGTCCACCACTGTCCAGTGGGCTGCCCGCATATGCCCCTCACACACTTCACTTTCTGCTTGTTGGCAGGAAGCAAGAGCACTGACAGGTGGTTGGATTTCCTAAAGTGAGGTCATGGAATACACCTGTAAGTTGCCTTGATCGTGGAGTAACAGTGGTTGAGAGTCTTATTGCCTCTGGTTGTTCAGGTGACATGTTGGTAAAACTTTGTTAGCACAGATTTCAGGTTACAGTGGTTAAAATCCCCTGCACAACTGAAATGGCCTCATAGTGCAAGTTCTCCTGCCTGCTAATGGCTCCATGCCATCCTGCGCCACCGCGACAGTAGCTTGCGGCGGTAAATAGACGGTAGTTAACAACACACAGGGGAATTCCCTTGGGAAATAGAATGGTCTGCACCTTATTGTTGGTTGTTCCAACACTGGTGAACAGGACTGAGAGACTATTTCCATGTCAGTGCACCATGAATTGTTAAAGAAGCATACACCACCTCCCCTTTACCTTGCCAGTAGTTGTCATGGAACGGTCCATACAGTGCACAGAAAAACCCTCCGATTGTATAGCCCTATCAGGTGTATTAGGCCCCAGCCAAGTCTCTGTAAAGCAGAACACACAACAATCCTTCATGTCCCTTTGAGAGCTTATTCGGCAATGAAGTTTGCCCAGCTTGTTGTTGAGGGACTGGATGCTAGACTGCAGTATATTGGGAATCGGGGGCTGGTTAGGGCACCGTTGTAGCCTCACCAGGGTGCCACGTCGTTTACCTCACTTCCAGCAATGGTGGTGCCTGTTTGTTGTGGGTAGTCTCTCTCGGCAAGTCCCGCAGCTCCAGCTGTTGGAAATGTTTAATCTTGTATCCAGTAAAGTCTAGCGATCATAGGTAATTTTACAAGACGCCTTTTGTGCACCCAAAAAAAAAGCAACATACAGCACAAAAACAAATAACAAAGTGAGAGTAGCTCATGGCAAGTCGGCATAGTACGGCGCCGTCTTCGATCTCATCACATGATTCACCAGTCACATTCATTTTGTTTCCTTGAGAGCAAATGTGCCTGTTTTGAAATTGTTGTGGTCACAGCTGTCCCATGTCAACCACCAATGACGTCTCACCGAGAAGAAGGCGAGAGTAAGAGTTGTGGATGGGCACTTGAAGGCTTCTCTCTCCTGTCTAAAATATCGCAGACTTTTTTGCAGTTTGAAGTCATTTTTAACTTGTTCTTAGTGTTGTGTGGTTTTATGAAATGGCTGCTGAGCCTCGTCGACCGTGTCTTTGTGCCGGAGAACCCCGGGTAGTGACTGGGCTTGTCACTGCACCTTTTTGCCACACCTTGCTTTTTATTTATACAGTTTCACTCATTGACATGTGGGAGCTGCCTATTACAAGTACAGCTTTCTGCCATAGGCTACGCAGCAGTTGGGGTTATGTGCCTTGCTCAAATGCTTCAACTTTTGATGTACTGTAAAGAGTTTACCCATTCAGACTTGTCAAAGTGGTCGGAAATTTGAATTTGTGGTTCCCTGGTCACAAACGCCTCTCTCTAAATTCCCATTTACTGCTGCACTGCAAAAAATGAAATCTTAACAAGTGAAAATATCTTGTATTTGGTACAATAACTCCAATATTGAGTAGAATTATGTTGAATTATCTTATTCTACTGGCAGATAATTTTGCTTATTTCAAGTTTTTTTTCCCTGATTTTGGTCAATTTAATCTTGTTTTAAGAAAACAAGATTAACATTTATTTAAAACAAGATTAAATTCACCAAAATCAAGAAAAAAAATTGAAATAAGCAATATTATCTGCCAGTGAAATAAGATATTTTAAGATAATTCTACTCAATATTGGACTTATTGTACCAAATACAATATATTTTCATTTGATAAGATTTTATTTTTTGCAGTGTGGGTTTGTTGTGGGGTTTTTTTCTAGATGTTTGTCGTTATATGTCTATACATGTTTAAGGCAGCCATGAAATTGAAAACACATTGTTGAGTTATAGCCAGAAATCTCTGATCTTGCCATAAATGAACTGCGTTTCAATGAGCATTGCTCTCTTCTGACCGCCTTGCTGAGACAGAAGGCCACCGTCACTAGTCAATATGAACGGGGCTTACCAGGGTTTGAATTACACAGTGACTTTCAGGGGAGCCCTGTTTGCTGGTGTGCTCGTACTACACATGTCACATGGACGTGCGCAGTCAATTGCAAGGTCACTGCGAAAAACATTCTACTTTCACGACATACAGTTAATACTGTCAGTTACATTTCACTTCACACAGAGAAAATCTAGCCATGCCAGTAACACAGAGACACAAAAACAATTCACAGTTGCAGTGTTTTTATAGCCCTCAAGCAACAACAACAACAACAAAAATCCACACAGTGGATCGGCCAATGGTCTGCGTTGTGCTTCTAAACAGACCAGACCTAGGTTACATCACATGACAATATCCGAACATGCCCACAGCCTCAACTGTTGGTCTTACACAAAACACAGGCTAGCAAGACGACAACCACACTCTAAACACAACACACAAACGCCTACTGCATATTAAAACATCCTGGAGGCAACGTCACTATGATAATACACTGTAATACAGTACCCATCACACTTTTGTACAACACCTTGCAAAAATAGAGTTGTAACACCACAGGCCTGAATACAGTGACAGTCAATACACACAAGATGCAGCACACAGGATGCAGGTGTATCGCACACATGCCACACATTGCCTATATTACATCATGCAAGTCAATATGATAGAAACAGAACAGACCATTTACATTGCAGCTAGGGAGCAGAGTCACATGACAATCAACAAAAAAACATCAGTAGTAAATGGGACATGGGCCAGTCCTCACAAACACATAGCTCAAGCAAGCTTTTCCCTGATTCTTACCCTAAATCAGAAGCAACCACAGCACAACTTGTTAGCTAGCCGACTCAGTGACGAGAAGTTCAAGTGGCAACGTAAACGTAGTGATTTGAGTGTGCCGCCATGTGTGGATGGCCACAGCAGGGATAGACACAGCACTATATTTATTATAGAGGAGACAGCTGTTCAGAAATTGGAATGTAGTGAGTGAATTAACACAATATCAGCATAATTTTAGCATTATTATTCATTTCAGGAACCTTAATGAACAGAAAAATAAAAATCTATAACCTGTGACACAAAAATGGATGATGTTTCAGAGCGCCCCCTAAATTGCTCAAAGTAGGCTCTCAGGAGAGCTCATGTCCTTTTCAGGTGAGCCGAGCTCCTTTGAGTTTCCCCGTAGTTTGAACCCAGGGGTCTATGATAACAATAAATTGAGACGTGATCACTTTCTCAGAACAAGGCATAATTCCTTATGAAGTTTTTCGGGCAATTTAAAACTTAACCTTGTGACACACTGAACCCAACTGAACTCCTGTATGAAGGCCCTGGCGAGGAGCCAGCTCAGCACTGCTCCCTCCCCTCACAGTTAAGGTGATTTTGGAGGTGGTAAGCAGATCCCCAGATCTGGAGCCTGGGAAAGGCCCAGACTCAGTGGCCAAAATGTTTTGAGTAAGTGCCAAAGGTTCTTATGCTGACTGCTACCGCTCCCACCCTATTCCGTTCCCACTTTGGGAGCATTTGGATCCTCATCAAAATATGGTTTTGGTTTTTGGTGCCATTGTACCTGTTTGAAAAACAGCACACCTTCAGATTTGAAGTAGTTGATGTCATATTGCTGTGATTTTGCATGATAGGGGGAGCTGGTTGGGGAAAGGGGTAACCAGGTAGTTTAAGGTTTTATTGCAAACGCAGCCAATAGCGGATTTGAGCTAGCTGCACCGCCAGTGGGGTTGCAGCTGACAGCAGGACATAAAATCAATTGTCAAAAACAAATGACAGTTGAGGCAACATTGTTTGAATTGACTAATGGGGGAAAAGGCAGGAAAAGACTGGTCAACAACACCCAGAGCATCCTGATGGATGAACCAGATAAATACATGCCATGTGGCCTAAGGCCTCTTTGCTCTGTTCTGAGTTCAAGTTCAACTCAAGACATTTGCAGCATCTTTTCCCCTTTCTCTCCACCCTGTTTCCTGCCTATCCATGCTGTTGAATAAAGGCAAAAAAATAAATAAAAGTAGGGCCAGTATTTCTTCAGGATATAGGTGATGCATATATAGGGTATAACATGTATCATGTATAAATGTATAAACATAATTGATCTATTAAGGTGCCCCTGGTGTCAATGTATGGTCATTGTCTTTGACTCATAGAGTCTGTCAATGACATTATGTCAAAGAATGTTGAATCAGTTCATCTGGACACGTTTATTGAGGGCAACGTTTGATCACTCATCTAAGTGACCTCTTCAGTCTCAGCTGACTGCAGGTATCCCCACCCTTATAAACAATACAGTGGCTTAACGACCGAAACCAACGACCAGTTTCATATGCAAATGTGGACGTGACCATTAAGTAGAGTTTCAATGGCCATGTAAATTATTCACAGAGTATTGGGGAATGTTTGCATCACAGCATTGTGAGATGGTAACAGATGTACTCTTAGCCCCCCCCCCCCGGTTCAGGGATGGTCGTTCCCTCTTCACATAGATGGCCTCTTTGACTCCCCGTTCAAACCAGCATTCCTCCCTATCAAGGATGTAAACATCCTCATCCTTAAAAGAGTGGCCACTGGTCTGTAGATGGTGTAGACTGTGGAGTCCTGGCCTGGCGTGTTAGCTCTTCTGTGTTGTGTCATCCTCTTGGCCAGCGTCTGTTTTGTTTCCCTGATGCACATGTCACGGCAATCCTCCTGGCACTTAACAGCGTACACTATATTGCTCTGTTTGTGCCGGGGGACCCAATCCTTGTGGTGGACCAATTTCTGGTGCAGCGTGTTTTGGGGTTTGAAAGCAGCTGAGACACGGTGTTTGGAAAATACGGGTCTCAACTGTTCCAACACTCCTGCCACATACGGAATCACCACTGGTTTACGCTAAGACATCTTACAATGCTGTGATTGCAAACATTCCCAAATCCTCTGTGAATATGGCCATTGTAACTCTAGTTAATGGTCACACCCAAATTTGCATATGAAACTGATCGTTGGTTTCAGTCGTTATGCCACTGTATTGTTTATAAGGGTGGGGGTATCTGCAGTCAGTTTAGACTGAAGAGGTCACTTATGCCCCTTTTCCACTACATGGTAACGGCTCAACTCAACTCGACTCGACTCAACTCGCGGGGGGTCGTTTTCCATTACCGTAACAGTACCCCCTCAGTGTAGCTGGTCTGCATCGATTTTGATACCCGCTCCAGTATTTTTTGGAACCTCGACAAAGCTGGTACCAGAAAAGTGATAACAGTTACCAAAATGCTGGTACTTTCCAGTAATGGAAAATGAAAAAGTCGAGTCGAGTTGAGCCGACACCATGTTGTGGGAAAGGGGCACTAGATGAGTGATGAATCATATCTGTCAATAAACGTTGTGTCCGGATGAACTGATTCAACCTTCTGTGATTTTCTTACCTGGATTACTGAGCATGCATAAAACACATTCATTGTGTGTGTGTGTGTGTGTTTCAGACTTGCTATTTGGAGTTCCTGGGAAGCATACTGGGGTCAGTCACTATAACAGGAAGAAGGTGGTGACCTACACTATCACCATAGTGCTGGGCAGCTATGATGCTAGGTGAGACACACACACTGATACAGGAAGGTCGTAGTTCATGCTTAAAAACAGAACAAAATATGAGTCTCACTTGGTGCGTTTTTCTGTCTTGGCTTGAGTCTCCGACGTGGCCGCTCAACAGAGCCATGCACCCGCTGCTAGTTCATAAAGCTGGATTTGTGTCCAAGCATACTTGTATGTGTGTGTCTACCTGCATATACCTGTTGTCTTTGTATGCATCCTTTTGTTTGTGTGTATGCAGGCCTACATCTATGCATGTATGTGCTTGTGTGGGATTTCCGTGTTGCGTATGTTTACCTGCAGGTTCTTGGGCAGCCTGAGGGCACGCCTAAAGCAGCTTCACCCGTCAATCAACTGCAGTCTGCGAGAAGATCACATGGTGCACATCCACTTCAAGGAGGAGATCGGCATTGCGGAGCTCGTCCCCCTGGTCACCACCTACATCATCCTCTTCGCGTATATCTATTTCTCTACACGTGAGTCTCTCTGGGTTTCTGCTCCCCGGTTCTCTGTTCGGCTGGCTGGCTTCTTGTCTGGTCCCCTGGATATCTGAACTTGACCTCTCACTTCGGGGGAGGTGGATTTTGTTAGGTCACCATAATAAGTGGGGGAAAGAAACAGACAGGCAGACAGACAGGCCAGTGTGTGGTTTGTGATGTTATACTCACTTTTCATTCATTATCAGTTACTATATTGTTGTCTCTGTCTGCCTGCCCACTTTCTTTGCCTTTTTATCTTCTCCACACATCACCTTATAACAGCTCTGTGTGTGTGTGTGTGTGTGTGTGTATATATATGTGTGTATATATATATATATGTTTGTTTGTCTGTGTGTGTGTGTGTGTGTGTGTGTGTGTGTGTGTGAGAGCTGTTCCTGTCTAGGGATAATCCTCATAGAACACAGCACACCAATGTAAGGAGGCAACTAAATACACTCACTTGCCAACACAAATAGTTGTTGTAGGGACTCGCATACAAACACACTTAACCACCGTGAACAAATAGCCTCAAGGTGATGAGTTGATACATGTCTTACATGTCCTTGCCCATGTAGATAAGGCATGGTGTGTGTTATTTTCAGCTGAAAAAACACTTGAGATTTGGTATTTGTCTTTCTTTAGTAACTTTTTGCTCCTTTGGCCCAAGAAATCTGATTTTCTAACTTCTAACACACACAGATGTCAATGAGAAAATGATAAATGTCATCTTTTCAGAGAGGGACAGATTTATATTAGAGCCTCATTTTGCTGGTGAAGGTGGCTGGTTTGATATCAGTTGGTGAGACAAACTGAAATCCCATCCTGTGAATTTACACACACAACTTTCATGCATGCTACTAAGCGACATCTTTGTGTAACTTGATCCTGAAGAACTAAGGTTTGGGCAAAACTACTTCAACTTTGAAATCCTTATGATTGTCAACATTTGCCAAATACAAAGCCAGCTTCATGCCCCTATAGAAACACGACAGATGATGTACCAGGATTACTGAGCATGCATGAAGACACATGATGGATTAGTTTTTTTTCATTGTCGAGGCTGGACGGTCATTAGCTACTAATGAGAAAAGGCTTGGGTTCATGACCAACATTATTCCCATCTCTTCAGGTAAGATCGACATGGTGAAGTCCAAGTGGGGTCTGGCTCTGGCTGCCGTGGTAACGGTCCTCAGCTCACTGTTGATGTCCGTAGGATTGTGTACCCTGTTTGGACTGACCCCTACGCTTAATGGAGGGTAGGGATACATATTTGCATGCGCACACACACACACACACACACACACACACACACACACACACACACACACTAATTCACACTAGTAGATTTTCTATGCAGCTATGTAAACACACACACAGGACCCACATAAACATGTTCATAGACTCCCACAGATATGCATAATGCAAAGCCAGACAAATTTACACTAGCACATTTGCATACAACGACATAAATTGACACAGTAAAACAAACACACAACCAAATGGCTTCTCGGTGTAATCAAATACACTGACTTGTATCTTAATGTAAAAACACTGCATACAATTTGACACCAGCTCTTCTCACGTGCAGCAGTCTCTGTGTTTCACACACATAAACATAGACGCACAGACACACACCTGTCGTTGATTTTCCAGTTCTTCTTTGACTTTGTATGGATTGGCATTGATCTTTGCAGCTGGTGGGTGAAAAGTTACTGTGTCACAGTGTCAACATGGGGTGGCGGGTGCATAGATATGGGCAACGTGCAGATATATGGTAACATCTTGTGGCTGGCCAATCACCGAGGGCTATTTAGAAAGTCGCCATCGTGGCGTGACAACTGTCATCTGCCAATCACCAAGTGACCATGATTCACACACGAGACCACTGTGGACAAACAACCACACACACACACACACACACACACACACACACACACACACACACACACACACACACCAAGGTCAATGTTAACCCAAAGTACAATTTTCTCTTATGAAGTTAGTGCTTTTATACACACACATACACACCTGAACACACGTGCGCACACACACACGCATACAGCAAGATACAACTCATGTATGGGCCACTCCACACACAAAGGGGTGTTTGAGAATGATGTTGAGATGGTGATCTAATTTGTGTGCGTGCGTGCGTGTATGCATGTGTTATTTATACACAACAATCTAATGAGTGTATATGTGGAAGGACAGATGGTGGTGAATTTTGCGAAAAGGATGGAAATGGCTGTGGTGAATACATATTTCAGGACAAGGAAGGAACACAGGGTGTCGTAAAAGAGTGGAGGAAAGTGCACACAGGTGGACTATATCTTATGCAGGAGGCGTGATCTGAAAGGGATTGGCGACTGCAAGGTGGTGACGGGAGAACGTAGCTAGGCAGCATCGGATGGTGGTCTGTAGGATGACTTTGGAGACCAAGAAGAGGAAGCGAGTGAAGGCAGAGCCAAGGATCAAATGTTGGAAGTTGAAGAAGGAAGACTGTTGTGTGGAGTTCAGGGAGGAGTTAAGACAGGCACTGGGTGGTAGTGAAGAGTTGCTCGATGGCTGGGCAACCGCAGCAGAAATAGTGAGGGAAACCGCTAGGAAGGTACTTGGACAAGGAAGGCAAGGAGACTTGGTGGTGGAATAAGGAAGTACAGCAAACTATACAGAGGAAGAGGTTGGCAAAGAAGAAATGGGGTAGTCAGAGAGCTGAAGAAAGTAGACAGGAGTACAAGGAGATGCACCTTAAAGCAAAGATAGAGGTGGCAAAGGCAAAGGAAAAGGTGTATAGTGAGCTGTATGACAGGTTAGACACTAAGGAAGGAGAAAAAGACTTGTGCTGATTGGCTAGACACAGGGACCAAGCTGCAAAGGATGTGCAGCAGGTTAGGGCGATCAAGGATAGAGATGGAAATGTATTGAGAAGTGAGAAGAGTGTGCTGAGAATATGGAAGGAGTACGTTGAGGGGCTGATGAATGAAGAATATGAGAGAGAGAGAAGGTTGGATGATGTGGGGATAGTGAATCAGGAAGTGCAGTGGATTAGCAAGGAGGAAGTGAGGGCGGCTATGAAGAGGATGAAGAGTGGAAAGGCAGTTGGTCCTGATGACATACCTGTGGAGGCATGGAGATGTTTAGGGGAGATGGCAGTGGAGTTTTTAACTATATTGTTTAACACAATCTTGAAAAGTGAGAGGATGCCTGAGGAGTGGAGAAGAAGCATACTGGTACCGATTTTCAAGAATAAGGGTGATGTACAGAGCTGTAGTAACTACAGAGGTATAAAGTTGATCAGCCACTGCATGACGATATGGGAAAGAGTAATAGAAACTAGTTTAAGAGGAGAGGTGATGATTAGCGAGCAGCAGTATGGTTTCATGGCACGAAAGAGCACCACAGATGCGATGTTTGCTTTGAGAATGTTGATGGAGAAGTATAGAGAAGGCCAGAAGGAGTTGTATCTTTGGGGATTTAGAGAAAGCGTATGACAGGGTGCCGAGAGAGGAGGTGTGGTATTGTATGAGGAAGTCGAGAGTTGCAGGGAAGTATGTAGGAGTAGTGCAGGATTTGTATGAGGGAAGTGTGACGATGGTGTGGTGTGTAGTTGGAATGACAGCTGGGTTCAGGGTGGAGGTGGGATTACATCAAGGATCGGCTCTGAGCCCTTTCTTGTTTGCAATGGTGATGGACAGGTTGACGGACGAGATCAGGCAGGAGTCTCTGTGGACTATGATGTTTGTGGATGACATTGTGATCTGTAGCGAGAGTAGGGTGCAGGTTGAGGAGAGCAGGGTGCAGGTTGAGGAGAGCCTGGAGAGGTGGAGGTATGCACTGGAGAGAAGAGGAATGAAAGTCAGGAGCAAGATGGAATACATATGCGTGAATGAGAGGGAGGAATGGTTAGGATGCACAGAGTAGAGGTGACGAAGGCATATGAGTTTAAATACTTGGGGTCAACTGTCCCCAAGTAACAGGGAGTGAAGAAGAGAGTGCAGGCAGGGTGGAGTGGGTGGAGAAGAGTGTCAGGAGTAATTTGCGACAGAAGGGTACCAGCAAGAGTTAAAGGAAAGGTTTACAAGATGGTTGTGAGACCAGCTATGTTATATGGTTTGGAGACAGTGGCACTGACGAAAACACAGGCGGAGCTGGAGTTGGCAGTGTTGAAGATGCTAAGTTTTTCATTGGGAGTGATGAAGAAGGACAGGATTAGAAATGAGTATATTAAAGGGACAGCTCAGGTTGGACGGTTTGGAGACAAAGCAAGAGAGGCAAGTTTGAGATTGCTTGGATGTGTGGAGGAGAGATGCTGGGTATATTGGGAGAAGGATACTGAATATGGAGCTCCCAGGGAAGAGGAAGGCCAAAGAGGAGGTTTATGGATGTGGTGAGGGAGGACATGCAGGTGGCTGGTGTGACAGAGGAAGATGCAGAAAACAGGAAGAAATAGAAACAGATGATCTGCTGTGGTGACCCCTAACAAAAGCAGCCGAAAGTAGTAGTAGTAGAATCTAATGAGTGCATATGATGTAATGTAGAGAGCTGTGGGCTCTTGTGCCAGTCTCCTCTATGACTCTGACCTACTAATACACTCCCCTCTATCAGCTTATCTGCACCCTGTTGACATTTTTTGGATCATCACTGTAAACACTGTAAGTCAAAAGTAAAAAAAAAAAGATCAGAAAGATAAATGAGTTTGTAGCATATTTGCTGGGCAGAGGGCACTACGGTATAGACAAAAATATCAACAACTGGACATAGTACCTGAAAAAGAAAATAAATGGATGAAGAAGATCTTTATTTAGGTACACACATACCCACAAACATACCAAAGACCACATATGCTCAAACTACAGTAGTTAGTGGTTGAGGAAATATATAAATAGGCCCAACCTTGCAGAGTGCACAAATAAGTTACCCTAAAACAAGGTACACATCCCTCCAGATGTGACTCCTATAGGCATGTATCATTGCTTAATTCAGACACAAAATTGATAGCTGAAGCGCTGGCTTTAAGACTTGAAAACCACCTGCCTTCCTTGGTAGGCCTTGATCAGAACAGTTTTGTTAAGGGCAGACAGGCTTTCCATAATATTAGGAGACTGATAATTTTTTTACAAGCAGAAAGGGGGCACCTGCTTCGGCCATTCTATCCCTAGATACTGAAAAGGCTTTGTGATAGGGTGGAATGGCCATATATTTTGAAATATCCTGTTTCGGGTTGGGGGAGAATTTTTGTACATGGATGCAAATTTTGTATAGCGCTCCATCTGCGGAAGTATTAACCAATACTGTAATGTCCGAACTATTTGTACCCGCAATTGAGCCACTGGCTATTGTGGTTAGAACCCACTTTCAGATAAGAGGATTTACAATTGGAAGCATTGAGAATTGCTTGATCCTTTATGCTGATGATATTGTTATATTTGTGAGAAATCTGGCTGTCATTGTGAGAAATCATTTGTGAGAAATCTGGCCGTCTCTCCTAAAACTGATTAAGGATTCTGGTGTATTTTCAGGCTACGTTCAAAATCTTCTACTACTACTACTACTACTACTTTCGGCTGCTCTCGTTGGGGGTTGCCACAGCGGATCATCCATTTCCATCTCTTCCTGTCCTCTGCATCGTCCTCTGTCACACCCACCACATGCATGGCCTCGCTCACCACATCCATAATCCTCCTCTCTGGCCTTCCTCTTTTCCTCTCCCCTGGCAGTGCCATATTCAGCATCCTTCTCCCAATATACCCAGCATCTCTCCTCCACACCTGTGCAAACCATCTCAATCTTGCCTCTCTTGCTTTGTCTTCAAACCGTCCAACCTGAGCTGTCCCTCTAATATATTCATTCGTAATCCTGTCCTTCGTCACTCCCAATGAAAATCTTAGCATCTTAAACTCTACCACCTCCAGTTCCGCCTCCTGTCTTTTCGTCAGTGCCACTGTCTCCAAACCATATAACATAGCTACTTGATTTGGCAAAGATTTTACACCGGATGCCCTTCCTGACGCAACCCTCCCCATTTATTGGTGCTTGGGACGGGCACTAAGAATACACTGGCTTGTGCATCCTCAGTGGCTGGGTTAGGCTACTTTCAAAATCTAACAATGTTTTTCTTAAAAATTCTGAGAAACTCAATTCAACCAGATTTTCAAAACGCCACTGAAGGTTTTAAATACTTAAGAATAAAGATGGTCCCTGAAAGAGACGATCTGGTTCCGACGAACTACGACCCAATTATAGTCTCTGTCACAGATTCTATCAATAGATGGATGCTACTCCCTTTATCCCTGATTGGATGCGTTAATATTGTCAAGATGATTATCCTACCTACATCTCTGTATTTATTTCAATCCCTAACATTGAACCCCCCATCCTGATTTTTCCCAAAATGAAGAAGATTATTGCAAATGTTCTCTGGAACAATAGGAGACCAATATTACGCTTGTCCCTTTTATATCTACCATATGAGATGGGAGGGCACAAGCTACCCAATCTCGCCTAGTATTACTGGACAGCCCAAATAAGAGCAGCAATGTGTTGGTTTTTGGATGGAACTTCTATACCTGGGTGGAAACTGAACGTAATACAACAACTTCATTACCATTTAGTCTGTATTTATTCTCTGAGTCTCCAAAGGAGCTAAAAAAGAGAATGTAAAACCCTTTTGTTAGAAACACAGTTGAAGTTTGGCTCAAAGTACAATGTCATTTAGGTGCAAATCCCCAGATATCCTCTTTTATTCCTATATGGCGTAACAGGAGATTTGCACCGGGAACACATGATCCTGGGTTCAAAATATGAGCTGACAAAGGCCTCAACAATATCAGTGATCTATGCAGTAATGACATACTTATGACCTTTGAGACACTAAGGAATAAACATAATATTTCTTCCTAAGTATCAGCAGCTTAGGAGTTACATATCAAAGGCACAAAATCATTCATTTCTATGTCCACCTTTCTCCATGTTGTTAAAAGTGGTAGTGCATCACTCTGACGGTCATGGTCAAGTGTCTTTAACCTGTGACCTACTTCAGCTAAAGCAGAGTCCTCAGAGAACAGGAGACTTGCTGCTTGGAGTAGTGACTTAGATACAGAGATAACAAAAGATGAATGGAAGCAGGTATGCCATGAAGCCCAGGTTCAAATTATTAACACCAGATTTAGACTCCTGCAGTACAAATGGATCATGCGTACTTGTCTAACTCCATCCCAATTACACCATTTTGATGCCAATAATCCAGACCAATGTGTGAAATATAATTCTGAAAGAGGAACACTGTTACACTGTTTGTGGGATTGCCCAAGGATCAAAGAATTTTGGAAAGATGTACTTTAGAAATTATCACCAATAGTTTCAGTCAAACTACCAGAATGTCCAAAACTGTGTATTCTTGGTCTGTTCTGAGTCTCCGTAGCTTTATAACACCAAGAAAAAAAATATTGTTTACTCTCTTCTTCAAGCTAAATATACACTCACCGGCCACTTTATTAGGCACACCTGTCCAACTGCTCGTTAACGCAAATTTCTAATCAGCCAATCACATGGCTGCAACTCAATGCATTTAGGCATGTAGACATGGTCAAGACAATCTGCTGCAGTTCAAACCGAGCATCAGAATGGGGAAGAAAGTGATTTAAGTGACTTTGAACGTGGCATGGTTGTTGGTGCCAGACGGGCTGGTCTGAGTATTTCAGAAACTGCTGATCTACTGGGATTTTCACGCACAACCATCTCTAGGGTTTACAGAGAATGGTCCGAAAAAGAGAAAATATCCAGTGAGCGGCAGTTCTGTGGGCGAAAATGCCTTGTTGATGCCAGAGGTCAGAGGAGAATGGCCAGACTGGTTCGAGCTGATAGAAAGGCAACAGTAACTCAAATAACCACTCATTACAACCGAGGTATGCAGAAGAGCATCTCTGAACGCACAACACGTCGAACCTTGAGGCAGATGGGCTACAGCAGCAGAAGACCACACCGGGTGCCACTCCTGTCAGCTAAGAACAGGAAACTGAGGCTACAATTCGCACAGGCTCACCAAAATTGGACAATAGAAGATTGGAAAAATGTTGCCTGGTCTGATGAGTCTCGATTTCTGCTGCAACATTCGGATGGTAGGGTCAGAATTTGGCGTCAACAACATGAAAGCATGGATCCATCCTGCCTTGTATCAACAGTTCAGGCTGGTGGTGGTGGTGTAATGGTGTGGGGGATATTTTCTTGGCACACTTTAGGCCCCTTAGTACCAATTGAGCATCGTGTCAACGCCACAGCCTACCTGAGTATTGTTGCTGACCATGTCCATCCCTTTATGACCACAGTGTTCCCATCTTCTGATGGCTACTTCCAGCAGGATAACACGCCATGTCATAAAGCTCGAATCATCTCAGACTGGTTTCTTGAACATGACAATGAGTTCACTGTACTCAAATGGCCTCCACAGTCACCAGATCTCAATCCAATAGAGCACCTTTGGGATGTGGTGGACCGGGAGATTCGCATCATGGATGTGCAGCCGACAAATCTGCAGCAACTGCGTGATGCTATCATGTCAATATGGACCAAACTCTCTGAGGAATGTTTCCAGTACCTTGTTGAATCTATGCCACGAAGGATTAAGGCAGTTCTGAAGGCAAAAGGGGGTCCAACCCGGTACTAGCAAGGTGTACCTAATAAAGTGGCCAGTGAGTATATGACATCTGTCTTCTGGAAAAAAAAACCCCAGAAAACCCCTCTAAAAGTCAGTGCTTGAAGGCCTCTAGATGTCTTGTCTTAGAGAAATTAACATTTGCTATCAAAGGAAGGCCTGCTACCTTTTATAAAATATGGAGAAAGTTTCTACATTTTTGGGAAATGACTAGCTCCAACCTTGACAAGTCAATATTAAAGATGTGACCAATTAATATAAAGCTTTTTTTTGTGTGTGTGTACCAGCTTTGTAGCTCATTAATAGTTTATAGCCATTTCACATGTAATATGCCTCTTATATCCATTTAATTAATTTTGATTTATTGATATATTGTTGTTGGTTTTAATGTTGGTGTTGTTGTTTAAACTGTTAATTGGTTTACTAAATAATGTCTAATAATAATAATAATAATAATAAGTGTCATTTTATTATCTCTGTTATGTATTTTGTTTTTGGGTAACTTAGTGTGAAGACTATTGACAGAGGGTGGGGGAGATGGGATGGGACGAGGGTGACTGTATTGTAAATACAAAATACCAATAAATATATGTGGGGAAAAAAACTACAGTATTTATCATGTCAGTGCACACATACACTCAGGTGAACTGAACAGTTAACTGAAAATTGTTTAACTAATTCTCGAGATGGTAATGCTCTTTCTCTCTTCTTCTTTGTCCTACAGGGAGATCTTCCCTTACCTGGTGGTGGTGATTGGTCTGGAAAATGTTCTAGTCCTCACTAAGTCTGTGGTGTCCACCCCTGTTGACCTGGAGGTCAAACTGCGCATCGCTCAGGGTAAAAAGAGAGAGATGGAAGAGTATGAAATGTGTGAAACGAGCGAGTGATTTGGTGATTTAAATAAGAGTATGTGTTTGTGTATAAATGAAAGGGGTTGGAGAATTTATACTGCGCCCTAATTTTGGGTTTATTTGTGGTAAATGAATTGTCCACTTATCCACACACTTTAAAGGTAACCATCAAACACCCATCATTTTGAGGTTCTGGTTTGATTGTGAGAAAAATTGGTTTGGCCTTTAAAATAATGAATATAGCTGGTAAAATTTTGAAGCTGCCAGCTACCACATGGCTAGGAGATAGTCAACTTAATGTCGTGAGTGTTTGAGTGCATTTGTGTATATACCTGTACAATCATGGAAGCAGATGAGTAAATGTGTTTTTTGTTGTTGAAATTCCATTTTGTTTGGTTTCTCCAGGCCTTAGTAATGAGAGCTGGTCTATTATGAAGAACATGGCCACCGAGCTGTGCATCATCCTCATAGGATACTTCACGCTTGTGCCCGCTATCCAGGTAGCTTTCACAACATACATACATACATGCATGGATGGATAGATAGATAGATAGATAGATAGATAGATAGATAGATAGATAGATAGATAGATAGATAGATAGATAGATAGATAGATAGATAGATAGATAGATAGATACTTTATGGATCCCAAGGGAATTAGGATGCTACAGCAGCTCACATCACAAACAATGACAAAATAAGTGACAATAGAACAAAACAGACAACTGAAACATTATATACAATAAGAACAGTCCAGTGTGATTTAACATCCCCCAGCGTGACTCTGATCACCCCAGACACCCAGCTGGAGGAAGAAGTGGTCCAGTCTTATTGTGGCAGGCAGAAAAGATCTCCTTTATCGCTGTTTAGTGCAACATGGTTGTAATAATATGTTGCTGAAGGAGCTTCTCTGCTCTGCCACAGTGTCATGTAGAGGAGGGGAGGGATTGTCCATGATAGCCTGGAGTTTGGTCCCCATCCTCCGATTGGCCACCTCATGCACAGTGTCCAGGGTGACACCGAGGACAGAATCAGCTTTTCTAATAAGCTTGTTTAGCCTCTTGGTGTCACCCTCCTTGATGCTGACCCCCATCATACCACCGTGTACAGCACTGCACTGGTCACCACTGACTGGTAAAACATGTTCAGCAGTCTTGCGCACACACCAGAGGACCTGAGCCTCCTCAGGAAATGAAGCCAGCTCTGGCCCCTCTTGTACAGGACACCTGTGTTAGTCCATTCCGGTTTATTGTCCAGATCCACCCCCAGGTACTTATAAGTCAAGTCAATTTTATTTGTATATTCCAATATCAAAAATTACAAATTTGCCTCAAGGGGCTTTACAACAACACAACACCCTGTCCTTAGACCCTCGCATCGATTAAGGAACGACTCCCTAAAAAAAACCACCCTTTAACAGGGAGAAAAATTAGGAAGAAACCTCAGGGAGAGCAACAGAGGAGGGATCTCCCTCCCAAGACGATTATATGAAATAAGAACTAATAATGAATAATAGTAATAATAATGAAATGAGGATTAAGATTATAGCTCTGGACCAACTCCACGCCCTCTCCCTGGATAGACACGGGAGATAGAGGAGACCCCAGTCCTCCTAAAATCCACTGTGTCCTTTGTCTTGCGGATGTTGAGTAGCAGGTGGTTCTGCTCACACCACATCAAAACTGTCCACCAGTTGTCTGTACTCAATCTCCTGGTCTCCACCGACACATTCCACAATAGCAGAATCGTCCGAGAACTTCTACAGATGGCAAGTATCCGTGTTGTGCCTGAAGTCCGAGGTATAGAGGGTGAAAAGGAAGTGAGCCAGAACTGTCCCCTTGGGGGTGCCAGTGCTGCTCACCACCCGGTCCGACACACATCCCTGCAGCCGTACAAACTGGTCTGTTGGTCATGTAGTTCGTAATCCAGGAAACAATGGGGAAGTCCACCTGCATCCTCAGCAGCATATCCACAAGTTAAGTAAGGGCTGTATGGTGTTAAATACACTGGACCCTCACAGTGCTGCGAGCCTTATCTCAATGGGAGTGAGCTTTGTGCAGCAGGTAGATGAGGGCATCATCCAGACCAATGTCCGCCTGGTAGGCAAGCTGCAGGGGGTCCAAGGATGTTTTCACCATGGACCTCGTGTGCATAACATAACAGATACAATTACTTTCAGAAATTTAGTCTGTTACTTCATGCAAAATTTTACTAAAAATGTGCCATAATATTCTCTAATTAACTTAAAAACGGATCGTTAGCATTGTTCTGTAAATTCAAATTCTGGAAGTGTAAGTTGCGTGCCGCTAACAGTTGCCAGTATGAATTGCAAGCAGCAAGTTAGTGCACAGCTAACGGAAACGACTCTGTGTTGCCAACGACAAGCTAAAGGAACGGTAACAAATATTCAGTTCTGCTTTAACCTGAACAACATAAACACTGGAAGTGTCCCCAGAAAAGAAAACCAGCAGACTGACATCTGAAACATCAATGTGTCCTTCCACAAACCTGTCTCATCCAAACACTCACATTATCAATCCCTGAGGGCCAAGGTTGTCATTGATTGTGTATTTGCCCTATGATTGTGAAGTTGTGTGGCGCGAGGAAAAGTGCAGAAGTATAACTAAAGGTGGAATAAAGGAGATGAGGTTAAGACGTAGTGTGAGGGTCGTAGGTGTCATTCAGAGCTGTGGTGTGATGTCTATGACTTGTCGTTGTAGGAGTTTTGTCTGTTTGCTGTGGTGGGGCTGGTGTCCGACTTCTTCTTGCAGATGTTCTTCTTCACCACGGTGCTGTCTATAGACATCCGTCGCATGGAGGTGAGAGCTCTCTCTCTCTCTCGCTGTCTCTCATTCTCTCTTTCTCTCACACTCACTCACACACACTTGGTCTGGGTTACACATATACATACAGTTACACACACTTTTTCTTGAATACATTTACCCACCCACACACACCCACACGCACACATTCATTTACACACTTACATACACTTGCCCACACTCACCCATTGACCCAGGCTGTGTTTCCATCTAAATGTTAAATGAATTTAGATGTGGTTTTTAGATGTGGTTTCCAATAGTAAATAATCAGCCTAACTATTCCCAAGCTGCTTCTAGACTACATCATCAGAAACACTCTAAAGACAGTTGGAGGAAGAGGATGTAATCAACCTACATGCCGTTAGAGAAATGATTCATTTTCATTTTCCTTACGTTTAATCACCATTTTGTACACATCAGCATTTCCATTGTAAAAAAGAAAAAGTGTTTTGGCAATTTTAACGGGTTTTGTGTCTCAAAATGTAGCACGTCCATTCAGCTTTTACACCTACACTAGCTTGATGGAAGCATAGCTGTAGTAAGTGACGTACTGTCTGTCCCTCAGTCACACACCTCAGTCGCGTATGTCGATATATGAGATATATTGCATCATATTGTATCGTATGTATCATATCGTACAAGGTATATTGTATCGTATGTATCGTGTCATACGAGGTATATTGTATCATATGTATCGTATCATACGAGGTATATTGTATCATATGTATCGCATCGTACGAGGTATATTGTATCGTATATCGGTCACACAGAGGTGAGATGGTGATCGATCAGCTTGTGGTTTCTATCTGACGTGTTTCTTACAAAAAAAAAAAATCAAAAAAAATGTTTCCTTGTCACGTACACTCACCCACCCACTGGTATGTTTAAGTAGTGTTTAGCTCACTGCCTTGGCAAACTGGGATTAACTCCATAATCTGGTTTAAAAGCCTGCACATGAATAAAAACCCCTTAAGAAGCCCCCTAATCCCTCATATGCAAAACACGTGCACACATAAATT
This sequence comes from Lampris incognitus, assembly GCF_029633865.1. Lineage (NCBI taxonomy): Eukaryota > Metazoa > Chordata > Actinopteri > Lampriformes > Lampridae > Lampris > Lampris incognitus. The sequence goes on from NC_079219.1 coordinate 50,792,111, forward strand.
AAAAATGCTCCCCGGCTAATTGGAGTTAACCAAGACCACATAACTTACTGATATTGTGATATTTCATCTTTAATGAATTTAGGTTTCTTCTCAAATTTATAATGTGTTATGTCCCATGATTTTGGTGTGCTTAAACTTCCGTCAGTTCCTTTGTATATATGGAAAGACTACAACTACTACTACTACTACTACCACTACTTTCGGCTGCTCCCATTAGGGGTCGCCACAGCGGATCATCCGTTTCCATTTCTTCCTGTCCTCTGCATCTTCCTCTGTCACACCAGCCACCTGCATGCCCCCCCCCCCACCACATCCATAAACCTCCTCTTTGGCCTTCCTCTTTTCCTTTCCCTTGCAGCTCCATATTCAGCATCCTTCTCCCAATATACCCAGCATCTCTCCTCCACACATGTCCAAACCATCTCAATCTTGCCTCTCTTGCTTTGTCTCCAAGCCATCCAATCTGAGCTTTCTGTCTAATATGCTCGTTTCTAATCCTGTCCTTCTTCGTCACTCCCAATGAAAATCTTAGCATCTTCAACTCTGCCACCTCCAGCTCCGCCTCCTGTCTTTTCATCAGTGCCACTGTCTCCAAACCATACAACATAGCTGGTCTCACAACCGTCTTGTAAACCTTCCCTTTAACTCTTGCTGGTAACCTTCTGTTGCAAATCGCTCCTGACGCTCTTTTCCACCCACTCCACCCTTCCTACGCTCTCTTCTTCACCTCTCTTTTGCACTCCCCATTACTTTGGACAGTTGATCCCAAGTATTTAAACTCATATGCCTTCTTCACCTCTACTCCTTGCATCCTCACCATTCCACTTACCTCCCTCTCATTCACGCATATGTATTCCATCTTGCTCCTACTGACTTTCATTCCTCTTGTCACTAGTGCATACCTCCACCTCTCCAGGCTCTCCTTAACCTGCACCCTACTCTCGCTACAGAACACAATGTCATCCGCAAACATCATAGTCCACGCAGACTCTGCCTGATCTCATCCGTCAACCTGTTCATCACCATTGCAAACAAGAAAGGGCTCAGAACCGATCCTTGATGTAATCCCACCTCCACCTTGAACCCATCTGTCATTCCAACCGCACACCTCACCACTGTCACACTGCCCTCATACATATCCTGCACCACTCCTACATACTTCCCTGCAACTCCCGACTTCCTCATACAATACCACACCTTCTATCTCAGCACCCTGTCGTATGCTTTCTCTAAATCTACAGACACAATGTAACTCCTTCTGACCTTCTCTATACTTCTCAGTCAACATTCTCAAAGCAAACATCTCATCTGTAGTGCTCTTTCATAGCATGAAACCATACTGCTGCTCGCTAATCGTCACCTCTCCTCTTAACCTAGCTTCTATTACTCTTTCCCATATCGTCATGCTGTGGCTGATCAACTTTATACCTCTGTAGTTGCTACAGTTCTGCACATCGCCCTTTTTCTTGAAAATCGGTACCAGTATGCTTCTTCTCCACTCCTCAGGCATCCTCTCACTTTCAAAGGTTGTGTTGAATAATCTAGTTAAAAACCCCACTGCCATCTCTCCTAAACATCTCCATGCCTCCACAAGTATGTCATCAGGACCAACTGCCTTTCCACTCTTCATCCTCTTCATCGCTGCCCTCACTTCCTCCTTGCTAATGCACCGCACTTCCTGATTCACTATCCCAAGATCATCCAACCTTCTCTCGCTTTCTCATTTTCTTCATTCATCAACTCTTCAAAGTATTCCTTCCACCTCCTCAGCACACTCTTCTCGCTTTTCAGCACATTTCCATCTCTATCCTTGATCGCCCTAACCTGCTGCACATCCTTTGCAGCTCGGTCCCTCTGTCTAGCCAATCAGTACAAGTCCTTTTCTCTTTCCTTATTGTCTAACCTCTCATACAACTAACCATACACCTTTTCCTTTGCTTTTGCCACCTCTCTCTTTGCTTTACACTGCATCTCCTTGTACTCCTGTCTACTTTCTTCAGCTCTCTGACTGTCCCACTTCTTCTTTGCCAACCTCTTCCTCTGTACTTTACTCAAGGCTCAGCGTTTTCGGTTTTTACCGATTTTCACGGAAAAATGCCCCGATTTTTAAATGGATTTTCACCCGGATTTTATGTTTCCACGAATCCAAAAGTTGTTCCTGTTTATGTGAGGTTATGTATGAGTGTCCTCTTGTGGCGAAATTCAGCGTGCTGGATGGCTTTGAAAAATAAAAACCGAAAACGCTGAGCCTTGACTTTACTGTACTTCCTCATTCCACTACCAAGTCTCCTTGTCTTCCTTCCTCTGTCCTGATGACACACCAAGTAACTTCCTAGCTGTCTCCCTCACTATTTCTGCAGTGGTTGCCCAGCCATCTGACAACTCTTCACTACCACCCAGTGCCTGTCTTAACTCCTCCTTGGACTCTGCACAACAGTCTTCCTTCTTCAACTTCCACCATTTGATCTTTGGCTCTGCCTTCACTCGCTTCCTCTTCTTGGTCTCCAAAGTCATCCTACAGACCACCATCTGATGCTGCCTAGCTACGTTCTCTCCAGTCACCACCTTGCAGTCGCCAATCCCTTTCAGATCACGCCTCCTGCATAAGATATAGTCCACCTGTGTGCACTTTCCTCCACTCTTTTACGACACCCTGTGTTCCTTCCTTGTCCCGAAATATGTATTCACCACAGCCATTTCCATCCTTTTCGCAAAATCCACCACCATCTGTCCTTCCACATTTCTCCCCTTGACACCATATCTACCCATCACTTCCTCATCACCCCTGTTCCCTTCACCAACATGCCCATTGAAGACCACTCCAATCACCACTCGCTCCTCCTTGGGTACACTCTCCACCACTTCTTCCAACTCATTCCAGAATTCCTCTTTCCCTTCCATCTCATACCCAACTTGTGGGGCATATGCACTGATAACATTAATCAATACGCCCTTGATTTCCAGCTTCATTCTCATCACTCTGTGTGACACTTTCTTCCCCTCCAACACACTGTTGACATACTCTTCCTTCAGAATTAACCCTACCCCATTTCTACTCCCATTCGCACCATGGTAGAAGAGTTTGAACCCACCTCCGATGCTCCTGGCCTTACTCCCCTTCCACTTGGTCTCTTGAACACACAGTATACCTACCTTTCCTCTTTCCATCATATCAGCCAGTTCTCTCCCTTTACCAGTCATAGTGCCAACATTCAAAATTCCGACACTCACCTCCACACTCCTACCCTTCCTCCTCTCCCACTGCCTCTGGATTTGCCTTGCCCCTCTCCTTCTCCTTCACCCAACAGTAGCATAGTTTCCACCGGCACCCTGCAGGCCAACAGTACCGTCGGCGGTCGTTGGTAACCCGGGCCTTGACCGATCCGGTATGGAAATCCGATTTATGATCCGCATATTTGATTTGGATTTTACGCTGGGTTTTACACTGGATGCCCTTCCTGACGTAACCCTCCCCATTTATCTGGGCTTGGGACCGGCACTACGAACGCACTGGCTTGTGCATCCTCAGTGGCTGGATTTGTATATGGAAATAAACATGGCTATTGAAATACATTCATATTTGATTCTGATTGGGAATAACACTCTAATAAGATGCATTCTTTGCTGTCCAGTTTATGCACACAGTGAGATATGGCAGCACAGACTTCATATTAAAGAACTTCTTACCTCATAAGGGGATCCAGTAAGTCAATATGACAACCAAAATATGTGGGAAAATGTAATAAAATAAAATATTTTTACCACAAGACCATTTTGACCATTCAGTGGCCATTTTGATCAATTTGACCATGCAGTATATACTCAGTCACATTGACATATCTATAAGTGATCTTTGTTTTTTGTTTTTATTTCCCTAAATCCAAAAATCAAGTTGAATTGAATGCAGACTTGGTACCCGGACTTTAGTGAGTCAACTGCCCCTGGACATATAGAGGTTTAAAAAAAAGAATTAAAAATGACTCATCCATCCATCTCTGCCCCACACAAGCTGGCTGACCTAAACCGGCGCCTGCCGGCTGAAGCTGGCCTGCCACCCTCCAAACCGGGGCCCCTGCGTTCCCGAGAGGTGCCTCCTCCCCCGCGGCCCTCTCCCCACACCATCACCCTGCAGACCCCTGCCTTCAGGAACCTGAGACTCCCCAAGAGGCTGCGTGTCATCTATTTCCTGGCCCGCACGCGCCTGGCTCAGCGCATCATCATGGTGAGGAGGCACTATGACTATCATCTGGAGAGCCATGTATAGAGTTCCTGCCCTGTGCTGGTAGCACACTGTCTTAATTGACAGTCCAAACTCCTGTCTTTGTACTAGATTAAGAGACCTTGAATCTGAAACGAAAAGGCTGGCCAGAACTGTCTCATCTAGTAACATGAGGTTCTCTTGCACAAGGCGCCTTACCCCCAATTGCTTCTTTGGCCATCAGTATTGTGCTCGTACTTCTGGGTTTCATGCTAACCATGAAAACTTTACAAATTTAGCTGTCTTTACTGTCAAATGATAGCAAAATGGTATATATGAGTAAATGCAACTTAAGCAATGTAAACTCAGGCATTCTCAGTTGTACCTGCTGCCTGCAGGTGTCTTAACATGAAACTGCCCAAATGTTCGCACAGACTCTTTTTGTTCAACTTGGTGGTTGTTTTACTTGAGTTTATAAGGTGAGCTAATAAGTCCAGTTATGGTTTAGCTTTGTATCACATGATGCTTAACTATTGAGTAAGTCTAAATGAGATTGCTGTAGGAGGCAAGAACATATAGCTTATCAAGCAGGTTGAATTGAAAATAAATGCAAAATATAAAGTCAGTGTCATATAAAAAATGAAGTAAATCACATCATAGATTAGATAAATGGGTAGAGAGGGCATAGGTTGGTCCTTCTGAGCCACCTTCTGCCTGAGCTAAGCTACTCCCTATCAGCATTGATTGGAACACAACGACTTGTTTTGTTTCTATTCTCAGGTCGGCACAGTGATCTGGATCGGCATCCTGGTCTACACCGACCCAGCTGGCCTCCGCACCTACCTGGCCGCCCAGGTAACGGAGCAAAGCCCACTGGGAGATTCTGGTGGCGGGGGCCTTCCCCCTCACTTGGGTGTGGCCCCCGTCATGCCTGGAGGAGACCCCGCCAGCACCCTTAGTGTCCTCCCTGCCCCCGAGCCCACCCCGCTGCCTGAGAACCAATCGCAGGGCCATCACGGTTCGGCCAGGGTGGGCCCCCAGCACCAAGCCCCACCTGCTGTGCCCCAGATCACCTGGGGGTCGGAGGATGAGGAGGGGTGGAGGAGGCTGTCCTTCAGACACTGGCCTTCCCTCTTCAGCTATTACAACATCACGTTAGCCAAGAGGTGGGTGGGGGATTAAATGGATGTTTTCACAACAGCAGATACTTGCCAATTTTCACTGTTTCCTCACCCACAAAGATTTTGAAGATAGAATGTAACTCTCAAAGCTCCGTTGCGTCGTTGCCATTGCTCACAATAGCAGATGCATCCTAGAATTCACAAGCCACACCGTTTCATTAGATTTTTAAGAGGAAGGAAACCTTGGCTGAAGATCTTGGTTGGCTGCTGGCCAAAACAATCAGACCTGACACTGATTTATCAGCTGCAGTGACTGTTTATCAGGATTCGGCTGCGTTTGATTTCCTAGTCAGCTGCCAGCACAGTGGTACTCTACTAAAGACGGGTTAGGATTATGAGTTTGTCTGCTTATCATTTCCAGCCAACACCAGTGCTCTGTAAATTACAATGTTGAAATAAAAAAACATTCCGAGGTTGTGACCCATGGCTAGCTTTAGCGACAGCCGGCCTTGTGAAAGTGTCATTGGCTTAATATTGACGGCCACTGTGGCAACATTTTTGCAGCACACATCACACAAACTCCATTTGCAAGAGTTCCTGTCTTGCTGCCTTCACCAAATGGCTGCTTCTCTGTGTGTTGCTTTGCAGAACATCTCACGACCAATGAAAACTCATTATTTTACCAGCCCACTACCAAACTTGCTCATTCACATTCATGTTCAAATGGGAGTGAATTTGTGATTTATAGATACTTAGATATACAAAGTACATTACAAAAATGCACGCGTCCATTTAGAATAATGTTCTCAAACTAATGTTGAATTTTTTTTTCCATCATAAACGAGGCTTCAAATGTGGTGTTTCTGCAGATACATCAGCATCCTGCCCATCATTCCCGTCACCCTCCAGCTCACACCCCAGGAGGCCCTCGAGACACGTCACCCTCAGGACACCAGACATCCTCCCCCACCGCCATTCCCCAAAGTCTCCACAGACCTACAGACTGACCTCACCCTCTACAAGTTAGTACTGACATACACACACTTCGCGCTTAGAAAGAAACTACGCTTGGGCCTTGCAAATTAAGGCTACACAAAACTGACCAAAAAAAAAAAAAAATCTCATTGGTTGTCTTTTTCAGAGTCTTGCAAGAGTAAATGAAATTGTGGTACATGTGGACACAGATTATTCTCCACACGTTCTTTGTCATGTGAAGACTACTGTAATGCGGCTTTTCTAAAATTTGACTTTTTGGCATGGGAATCTGCACAGCACAAGAGTATCTGATTCAGACTCTTGTGCTTTGGTATTTACACAGTAGAGAAAAAAATAGTTTGCAGCATTAGCAGGACAGAGTCAGAGAGAATATTAATCATTGCACAAGTCATTTATGTCCTCATGCAAATCCACACGCCTACACACAACCAGAGAAGGCTGGGCCCAAACCATTTGAAAGCCCTCGACCTTTATGCTCTGCACCAGTGTTAATGGATTGTTTGTACAGTGGATATTGAAGCCACCTCTGGAGGTTCCTCTCCAGGAGTCCTCCAGCTGCAGGTGAAGGTAGACCGGGAGGTGATTACCATCCAAGGCCAAGGTCACATAGATTTCTGGCATAGATACCAGGGAGTATAAAGTGTCATAGACAAGGCTATGGCCACCGTGCACAAAGGTTTGTGAATTTTTCTTACACAACATTCAAGCACAAAGACACACACCCAAACATGTATAAGCAGACATGTAATGAATAGCAATACATACACATGCACACACACTTACATATTTACACACACAGCCACAACTTCCTTGGCTCTGTATTTTTGTAGACAAATCCTAGGATGAATAAAGCCGAGGATTGGGGGATATGGTGTTGGCATGGTTTAGCAGATTCCTGAAAACTAGAAAAAAATGATGAAAATTGAAAATGATCACTTCCAGGTCTGGAAAAATGGCATTTGTCAAAAAGTTATAAAAGTGTCATGGAAATTCAGTCATAATCTGTTCAACTGTTGAGGTTTTTGAAAACCTTGATAATCTTATTGATGTAGTTAACCTTCAAGAAATGTTCACCTAAATGGTAAATTTCCTGGTTACATGAATGCATGTAGTTTACCAAAACAACAACTTTAAAGGTCAGATAAAAAATGTATGCTGCGCTTCTTCTTTCGGCTGGTCCCATTAGGAGCCGCTACAGCGGATCCTTGGATTCCATCTTTTCCTGTCTTCTGCATCTTCCTCTGTCACATCAACCACCTGCATGTCCTCCCTCACCACATCCATAAAGCTCCTCCTTGGCCTTTGTCTTTTCTTCCTGCCTTGCAGCTCCATATTCAGCATCCTTCTCCCAATATACCCAGCATCTCTCCTCCACACATCCAAACCATCTCAATCTTGCCTCTCTTGCTTTCTCTCTAAACCATCCAACCTGAGCTGTCCCTCTAATATACTCGTTCCTAATTCTGTCCTTCTTTGTCACTCCCAATGAAAATCTTAGCATCTTCAACTCTGCCACCTCCAGCTCCGCCTCCTGTCTTTTCATCAGTGCCACTGTCTCTGAACCATACAACATAGCTGGTCTCACAACCATCTTGTAAACCTTCCCTTTAACTCTTGCTAGTACCCTTCTGTCACAAATTACTCCTGACACTCTTCTCCACCCACTTGCCTGCACTCTCTTCACCTCTCTTCTGCACTCCCTGTTACGTTGAACAGTTGACCCCAAGTATTTAAACTCATCCACCATCATCACCTCTACTCTGCATCCTAATCATTCCTCCCTCTCATTCACGCATAGGTATTCCATCTTGCTCCTGCTGATTTTCATTCCTCTTCTCTCCAGTACATACCTCCACCTCTCCAGGCTCTCCTCCACCTGCTCCCTACTCGCTACAGATCACAATGTTGTCCGCGAACATCATAGTCCATGGAGACTCCTACCTGATCTTGTCCATCAATCTGTTTATCACCATTGCAAACAAGGAAGGGCTCAGAGCCGATCCTTGAGTAATCCCACCTCCACCTTGAACCCATCCGTCACTCCTACCACACACCTCACCACTGTCAAACTGCCCTCATACATATCCTGCACCACTCATACATATTTCTCTGCCACTCCCTACTTCTGCATACGATACCACACCTCCTCTGTGGTTGATCAACTTTATACCTCTGTAGTTGCTACAGTTCTGCACATTGCCCTTATTCTTGAAAATCAGTACCACTATGCTTCTTCTCCACTCCTCAGGCATCCTCACTTTCCAAGATTGTGTTAAACAATCTAGTTAAAACCTCCACTGCCATCTCTCTTAAACATCTCCATGCCTCCACAGGTATGTCATCAGGACCAACTGCCTTTCCACTCTTCATCCTCTTCATAGCTGCCCTCACTTCATCCTAATCCACTGTACTTCCTGATTCGCTATCCCCACATCATCCAACCTTCTCTTGCTCTCATTTTCTTCATTCATCAGCCCCTCAAAGTACTCCTTCCACCTACTCAACACACTCTCCTCAAATGTCAGCACATTTCCATCTCTATCATTCATCACCCTGACCTACTGCACATCCTTCCCAGCTCGGTCCCTCTGTCTAGCCAATCGGTACAAGTCTTTTTCTCCTCCCTTAGTGCCCAGCCTTTTCTTTTGCCTTCGCCACCTCTTTCTTCACTTTATGCTGCATCTCCTTTTACTCCTGTCTACTTTCTTCATCTCTCTAATCATCCCACTTCTTCTTCGCCAACCTCTTCCTCTGTATACTTTCCTGTACTTCCTCATTCCACCACCAAGTCTCCTTGTCTTCCTTCCTCTGTCCAAATGACACACCAAGTACCTTCCTAGCTGTCTCCCTCACTATTTTTGCAGTGGTTGTCCAGCCATCCAGCAACTCTTCACTACCACCCAGTGCCTGTCTTAACTCCTGCCTGAACTCCACACAACAGTCAGCCTTCTTCAACTTCCACCATTTGATCTTTGGCTCTGCCTTTACTCTCTTCCTCTTCTTGATTTCCAAAGTCATCCTACAGACCACCATCCACTTTCACCACCTTTCAGTCTCCAATCTCTTTCAGATTGCACCTCCTGTATGAGATATAGGCCACCTGTGTGCACCTTCCTCCAACCTTATATGTCACCATGTGTTCCTTCCTCTTGTTGAAATACTCATTTACCTTGTTGCAAAATCCACCATCATCTGTCCTTCCACATTCCTCTCCTTTACATCATACCTACCCATCACCTCCTCATCACCTCTGTTCCCTTCACCAACATGGCCATTGAAGTCTGCTCCAATCACCACTCTCTCCTCCTTGGGTACACTCTTCACCACTTCATCCAACTCACTCCCGAATTCTTCTTTCTCTTCCATATGCGCTGACAACATTCCTTTTTTTCTTCCTTTTTCTCCCCAATTGTATCCAGCCAATTACCCCACTCTTCCGAGCCAGAAGAGTGGGGTAATCCCAGTAGCTGCTCCACTGCCTCTGCCGATCCGGGGAGGGCTGCAGACTACCACATACTTCCTCCGATACATGTGGAGTCGCCAGCGCTTCTTTTCACCTAACAGTGAGGAGTTTCGCCAGGGGGATGTTGCATGTGGGAGGATCACACTACCCCCCCCCCCAGTTCCCCCCCGGAACAGGTGCCCTGACCGACTAGAGGAGGCACTAGTGCAGCGACCAGGACACATACCCACATCCGGCTTCCCCCCCGCAGACACTGCCAATTGTGTCTATAGGGATGCCCAGCCAAGCTGGAGATGACAGGTGGATTCAAACCGGCGATTCCCATGTTGGAAGGAAACAGGATAGACCATCACGCCACCCGGATGCCCCTGCTGAGAACATTCTTCATCACACCTTCGATTTCCAGCTTCATACTCATCACTCTTTTGGACACTCTCTTTACCTCCAACACACTCCTGACATGCTCTTCCTTCAGGATTACCCCTACCCCATTTTCCCTCCCATTCTCACCATGGTAGAAAAGTTTGAACCCACCTCCAGTGCTCCTGGCCTTACTCCCCTTCCACCTGGTCTCTTGCACACACAGTGTATTTACCTTCCTTCTCTCCATCATATCAGCCAGCTCTCTCCCTTTACCAGTCATAGTGCCAACATTCAAAGCTCTGACTCCCACCTTCACACTCTTCCCCTTCTTCCTCTCCCATTGCCTCTGCACATGCCTTCCCCCTCTCCTTCTCCTTCGCCCAACAGTAGCATAGTTTCCACCGACACCCTGCTGGCCAGCAGTACCGGTGGTGGCTGTTGGTAACCCTGGCCTCAACCAATCCGGTATGGAAATCTGATTTATGATTTGCATATTTGGTTTGGCAAAGGTTTTATGCCGGATGCTCTTCCTGATGCAACCCTCCCCATTTATCCAGGCTTGGGACCGGCACTGAGGATGCACTGGCTTGTGCATCTTCAGAGGCTGGATTTACAAAAAATGTATACAATTGTTGAATATAGGACTATTGGTTATTGAAGTTGCACTATTCTTTTAAGGATTAATAATTTGAAAAATTAAATTTGATTTGTAAAAAAGTTAATTATGTCAAAGTTTTGAAACATTTTGGAATTGAACAGGAATCCTCAAAGGCCCGTGTCAAAGAAAGCGGGATCAATTCTGATATGGTCTGTAATCAGCTTAGAAATGGGTATTTTGGAATTTCTTTTGATTTTACTTTAATGTCTTGAAACATTCTCTAGCAGGTAAAATTTTGGTAATGTGTATTTCTGTGTGTAACAGTCACAGACTGGTGTAGTGGCCAATGGTTATCTTATCTTTGCTAACAAAAAAAAAAATGTCCAGGGCAAGAGGACAAAGAATGGAGTGTTTATCTCTTCCTCCAACAATATCGACTCCCGCTGTCAGGCCCCGCCCACTTACTCACCGACCCCACCTGATTGGCTGACAAGTTGCTCGTAAGATGCCGGTGGTGTGCGACGTCACAGCGGATGGTTTATCCCGTGTGGTGTGAACTCAGTTTCACCGGGTTTCTCCCCCCCACCCCCACCCCCCCAGCTGTATTTCCCACCACATATCATACTTTGGGCTGAGAACAAAGCACACAACCACCACATTGTTGCGTTGTGAAAGGAGAGCAGAAGAAGGGAGGAGACCTCAGTGGTCACAGAGCAATCTCCAGACTTCCCCCCAGATTCACCAGGCAACCGGGCTGTTTTCCACCGCAGAGTAAAGCCTGCCAACACAGCTGGTCAATTGTGCTGTGGTCATTGGTGGGTCAGTTTGAAGA